>NC_141148.1:66746455-67050621 GCF_053477565.2 Lygodium microphyllum
GCCATGGCTCCCACATCCTTCTACTCATCAGGGCCTCACACTTGCCCCGATGGTTGGGTGTAGGTCATGTGCTTCAAGGCCATCCATTTTTGGGGCTAGTTGATTCGACAAGTGAGTTGTTACACACTCCATAGGGGATTTTGACTTCCATGACCACTATCCTACTATCTTAATCAATCAACACCCTTTGTGGGATCTAGGTTAGCATGTAGTTTGGCACCATAACTCGACTTTTGGTTCATCCCGTATCACCAATTTTGCTTACCAAAAATGGCCCACTTGGAGCTTGCATTCCACATCAGGGTCCAACAGAGCAACCCGGTCGCTTACCTATTTAAAGTTTGAGAATAGGTTGAGGGTGTTTCACACCTGATGCCTCTAATCATTAGCTTTACCTTATAAAACTGTGAGGAGCTCTAGCTATCCTGAGGGAAACTTCGGAGGGAACCAAGTACTAAATGGTTCGATTAGTCTTTCGCCCATATACCCAAGTCTAATGAATGATTTGCACATCAGTATCGCTATGAGCCTCCACCAGAGTTTCCTCTTGCTTTGCCCTGCTCAGGCATAGTTCACCATCTTTCGGGTCCCAACAGGTACGCTCTCACTCAAACCTTTCATAGAAGATCATGGTCGGTCGATGGTGCACCCTGTGAAGGGGATCCCACCTGTCAAGTTCCTTGCACCTCCGTGGGTTTGCCACCCACTGCTCATGTACATGTTAGACTCCTTGGTCCGTGTTTCAAGATGGGTCAGATGGAAATCCCAGAGCGCCAGCATCCTGAGCGTGCAGGTGCAAAGCTCGCCACGTGGCACATGCTTCATTCCTCGACCAACGCGACGGCATTGACAAGCCCCGCTCTTTTCCCGTCGCAATAGCCCACGCTGACCAGCACCCCGCATCAAGTGACGGACCAGTTCGCACTGTTCTGCATCCGATCGGGGCGCACCCACGGCCTCCATTCTCTTCCCTCCCAGAAATTTCAAGCACTTTTTAACTCTCTTTTCAAAGTCCTTTTCATCTTTCTCTCGTGGTACTTGTTCACTATCAGTCTCTTGCCCATATTTAGCCTTGGATGGAATCTACCACCCACTTAGGGCTACATTCCCAAATAGCCCGACTCGTCAACGATGCCTCATGGAGAAACATGGTCTGAGCTCGACAGGGCTCTCACCCTTTCTGACGCCCCTTTCCAAGGGGACTTGGGCTCAGTCCGTTGCAGAGGACGCCTCTCCAGACTACAATTCGTACGGCAAAGCTATGCAATTTCCAAGCTAGGTCCACTCGTAGCTACTAGGGAAATCTTGGTTAGTTTCTTTTCCTCCGCTTAGCGATATGCTTAAACTCAACAGTAGTAGCCTTGCTTTATTTTAGGTCCGAGTTGCGTTTTGGGTCACCGAGGGCAAGCCCCGGCTCCAAAGATCCTGATCTGACACGTGCACCCTGGAAGAGACACCTGCAAATAGTCGCCACCTCAGTGAGGAGACGAACCACCCTTGCGGAGCAACGTCACCGCACGGTGCTACCGATACATTTTAGCCAACCACAGCATCATGTCGAAGCGCAAACCACTAATTCCACCCTTCCTCGAAGAAGGGGAGAGGGTGTGGGGGAGTTAGGGATGCTCAAGCAGGCATGCCCTTGGATGAGCCGCGGGCGCAAGTTGCGTTCAAATACTCAATGATTCGTAGAATTTTGCAATTCACATTATGTATCACATTTCGCTGCATTCTTCATCGTTGCAAGAGCCAAGATATCCGTTGTTGAGAGTCATTGCATTTTGTTTTTCAATCCTCCCGAGGGGATGAATCTCAGACAAGACAAGGTTTGTTAAGTTCCTCCTACCACCCCCGTGTTCGGGGAGGGGCAAAGGGTTTATCAAGGTGACGGAGTGCCCGAACAGGTACGACAAAGGGGGATCACCCCAAGCAAGGGAGAGAGATCGAAGGTGTCCCTCCTTCCTCCTCCACCTACATGGTTGTAGGATGACCCTAAAGCATAGCCTCCCTCAGTATCACCCAACTCGGATGAGGGGAGAGATGATGTCGACCACGCCTCCAAGCGCGATCCCTCGGACATTCCACAGTTCGCATTGTTCTCATGGATGTGTGTCAATGATCCTTCTGCAGGTTCACCTACGGAAACCTTGTTACGGCTTCTCCTTCCTCTAAATGATAAGGCTTAATGAGCTTCTCACAATGTCACCAGTGGCGAACCACCAGTGTCGCGGCAATCCAAAAACTTCACCGGACCATTCAATCAGTAGGAGCGATGGGCAGTGTGTACAAAGGGCAGGGGCATAGTCAACACGAGCTGATGACTCGCGGTTACTAGGAATTCCTCGTTGAAGATCAATAATTGCAATGATCTATCCCTATCATGATGAAATTTCAAAAGATTACCCTGATGACACCAAAAGAAGCATAAAAACAAGGCACAAAAATGTCCATGCACATATCACAATTTCATCTTTGGTAAAGGGGATAACATTTGCATTGTTACAAAATCACTAAAATACACACTTACATTAGGGGGCCACATCCACATCCACATCTATCATAAATAAATGGTATACACAAAAGTGTTATATGCATGCATTTGTAAAGGGTAGGAATACTCAAAATTAAAGGCTAAAGGCCTTATAATATCAAATGTATCAAAGTTTCAAAGAAATAATAAAAATACGAAGGGGTGTGCTTTTTGGGGAAGAGGTGGGGTGGAGTGCACGAGTGGTTATGTGCCTCTTTCCTTTCCCTCTCTTGTCCAATCGCATATTCTCCTTTTTGGTGGTGCAAAAAGTTATTCTCTCTCCTCTCTGCTCTGTCTTTTGTGTAGAAATTCCTCTATTCCCTTTTGTTCTTGCATAATGGTTAAAGCTATGGATGAAGATGATGAAGATGACGAATTTGTTCATTATTAAGTGGAAGATTTATGGTTTCTTTTTAGTTTTTGAGATTAATGGCAGAGCCATACACATAGATTTTGTGTGCTTTGTCCCTAGTTTTGTGGTTGATTATGTTCGTGGGAGGGTTGCTGTCATACCCAGATCACTCGGCCCAGGTGGTAAGCTCGTTGAACTCATCAGTGTAGCACGCATGCGGCCTAGAACATCTAAGGGCATCACAGACCTGTTATTGCCTCAAACTTCCATGGCCTAGATAGCCATAGTCCCTCTAAGAAGTTGGCCACAAGGAGGATCCTTTGTGTAACTAGTTAGCAGGCTAAGGTCTTGTTTGTTAACGGAATTAACCAGACAAATCACTCCACCAACTAAGAATGGCCATGCACCACCACCCATAGAATCAAGAAAGAGCTCTCAATCTATCAATCCTTACTGTGTCTCGACCTGGTAAGTTTCCCCCTGTTGAGTCAAATTAAGCTCCAGGCTCCACTCCTGGTGGTGCCCTTCTATCAATTTCTTTAAGTTTTAGCCTTGGAACCATACTCCCCTCAGAACCATACTCCCCCTGGAACCCAAAACTTTGATTTCTCATAAGGTGCTAGCAAAGTCATCAGATAACATCCGTCAATCCCTAGTCGGCATCATTTATGGTTGAGACTAGGACGGTATTTGATTATCTTCAATCCCCCAACTTTCATTCTTGCGGACAAGCAAAATAGGGTCACTAGGACTACCTTCTAAAACAGGCTTTTAATGCTTGACAATGTCTTAACATGAGGTAGACAACTACCCAAACCTCCCCCAAATATACCTAACCAAACCCTATGACTTCATGCCTTGATTTTTGGTCCCCACAAATTAAAAGAAAATAATCCCCATATACACATATAATATTATAAACTTAAGGGAAAAACTCAAAAAGGCGACGACACAAATTGGAATGGCCACAAGAAGCTCCCATGCAACAAAGGCTCCCTCCAAGCACACTTTGTCAAACTTGTATGATGCAACCACTAAAACAAAAAACCATTAAATGTATCTGCACCAAACAAAAACATGTCCCTCTTGGCCTAAAGGAATATAACATTTCACAACCAACAAACTAGCCCTCGTGGCCTTATGAAATAAAATATTAGAACCCTATAGAAATGGCCCTCTTGGCCTAATGAAATAATTCACTTTACTACCAATCAGCATCGTACCGCTAAAACAACCCCTTGGTCATCCTACCATAACTCTATTAAAGCACAAAATCGACCAAGGAATAGGGCTTTTCAGGCCCTATAGTAGGTACATCAAGTTATTAGCTAACCCCTTGCATAAATAGCACGGGTGTTCGACGAATATGATGATACAAAATCCTATGCATCCATAAAAGAGTAGGAAGTCGATCAATTGCTACCTGACTCATAACCCAAAGAAGACCCCAAAGTAGTCCTAGGCTAATGCTAGGAGATAATTGTAAAAGCTACCCTAGACCACAATTGAAAAATATATATTTGACAAAATCATAATTAGCTAGGAAATCCGCAGAGTAATTCCACCATTGAGGAACTAACTGACAAGTCACCGTCTAAAAAAAATGCAACATATCTAGGGTTGCATGACGGTACATCCATAGAATGGGATCCTTCACCATTGCTCAAGGTTCAAACCACGTTGTAAAGTAGTCCGTTGCTACAATAATATACCACTCGTGCATAGTGGATGAAGGGCATATTGGTCCCATAAAATCAATACCCCATTTCTCAAAGGGGGTAACATAACCAAAATAAGGTTTAGAGGTCACTTATGATTCTCCCTCACATCGTGTCTTTGGCAAACATCATAGTGTTTAACATAACTAAAAGCATCTTGGAAAATCAATGGCCACCAATAGACACTAGCACGAAGAACTTTTTGGGCAGTGAGCCAGCCAGCAAAATGTCCCCCACATGTTGAATCATGGCACTCCGCAAGAATGAATGGTACCTCATCAGGTACTACACAATGGCAATAAATGTCATCTACACCTCTCTAATACAAACACCTTCTATAATCAAAAAGTGTAATGCTTTTTGCTTGATCTTCCTCTTTTTGGACTTCGATAGAGCAGCCCCAAATCCTCTTATAGATAAATAATACATCATAAATGCATATCAAGAAGGGAAGGAAGGTGTATCAATATTAAACAGACCTTCAATATCACTTCCTTTAGCCAAAACTTCATTTGGCTCCCTGAAATCCACAAGACATTTCACAATACCATGTAGCTTTGGTGGCTTACTCCTAATCTCATAATCAAAATTCTACAAAGTGATTAACCACTTTGCTAAATGGTTAGGTGGCTGCAACTTGTCCAACAACAGTCTAAGCCCTTTTGTCTTCGTGAAAAATATTACCTTCTCATAGAGAATATAATGCCTAAATTTCTTCGTCACAAAGACCATTCTAAGGCACAATTTGTCCATGTAAGTATAATTAACTTCAGATATTCTCAACTTAATGCTAGCAAAGGCTATTGGATGATGCCATTTCTCTTCCCAAATTTGGGCTAAACAATAGCTAATACTATGCATTGTTGCTTGTGAAAATATATAAAAAACTCACCTCTTTTGGGTGGTGCTTTTGCTTATTCTTGCTTCACATCCTCAAAGGATACTTAATAAGCTTTATTCCACTCAAACAGAGAGTTAAAATATAGGAGGTTTGTCAATGGTAACACTCTTTCTGCCAGTGCATTGATAAATCTCTAATAATATCCCACTGATGAAAAAAAGTTGTATACCTCTTTTGGAGTTTGTGGCAGGCTCATAGTGACTATAACCTTTATCTCTTTGGGGTCACAATGCCATCCAAGCTAACATGTCCCAGCAATAACCCATAGGGCACCCCAAAGATGCACTTTTGTGGGTTAAGAGCAATGCAGAAATGTCTATAATGCTCAAAAAATTTCCTTATAATAATGAGTTGCCTCTCCCTTGTGGTGGCTACCCCTAGATCATCAATAAAGACTTCTAACTCCTCTAAGGAGATGTCACCAAAAGTCTTATAAGTTATTCGTTGCCAAGAACCAAGTGCATTGCATAATCCAAAGGCCATCACATGATACGGAAAAGTACCGAAGACAGTGATAAACATCATTTTCAGCTTGTTTTCCTTCGCAATAGCCACTTGATTGTATCTAGAAAAGCAATCCACAAATGAGTAGATTTTCCTACCTGGTAATTAATCTAGAATTTGATTAATGAATAGAAACGGATAGTAATCCTTAAATGTCTGCTTATTAAGCTCTCTAAAATCTATGTAAAGCCAAATCTAATTATTATTATTCTTCTTTGATAATAACTGGTGAATACCACTTTATGTATTATAGCGGAAATATCAGGCCAGCTTTCCGTAGTTTTGTCCATTCTTTGAATAGCCCGTCCCTTAGTTCAAAAGGCATACGCCTTACTTTTTGATGTGCAAGATGGCTACCTTCCTTTAAAGGAATCATATGAATAGCCAGGCTAGGAGGAATACCTCTCACCTCATCATAACTCCAAGCAAAGATGTCACAAATTTCCTAAATCAAGGACACATAGTTCTTCCTTTCTTCCAAACTGAGTATGGACTCTAATTTTATTGGTTGTGAATCATTCATCGTACTAAGGTCTAAATCAATTACATCCACATCCCTTAACCTCCCCTGAGCTTCTATTGGCTCATTCAAAGTTACTTGATAGATATCCTCTATAGTAGAGCCCTTGTTGTATTCATCACTAGATGATGTCTCACTGGTAGATGGAGCATCTAATGTATCTAACTCTGATGAGGATAAAAAAACTCTCTCACTTTGAGGAGATTCAGGATAGGCATCTACTACTACACGCCTAGCACCTCTGCCAAAGATTAATCAACCAGTGGGTATATCAACTTGATAATCTACTCGTAAAATCCATGGCATGCTTAGCAACACTTGATAGCTAGGTCGCCCTGCAAACCTAATGACCCTAAAGTCCAAAATGCATTCCACATTGGCAATGGTCACATAGACTTTAGTAATGCAGCCTTCAGGTTGTCTTAAAGTGTCATCATCCATTTTAAGAATTGTGGAGGTATATTTCTTGATTTCTAACCCTAACATCTCCATCAATTCCAAACTTGTAATGTTAATGGAGGATCCTATGTCCACAATAGCATGTTCCACTAATATTCCATCAACATATGCTACTACCCTTGGCTAATTCTTTTCAGCATGTTCAAACCAATCATCTCCTACTTGTGCTATTCCCAAGGGCTCAATGGTATACCCAATATGAAGACTTTTCATAAATTCTTTATGCACTCTTGGAGACAACTTAATCAATTGTAAGAGTTTTACATCCATCTTAACTTTACAAAGAGAACTTGTTAAATCAAATTCTAGCAAGAGCTCACTTTTCCTGCTAGACCATTCTCTCCTTTAGTCTTTGAATCGGCTTTGGTGCCTCTTTCTTGGATTTTTCCTTGTTCTTTGGAAACTCCTTATCCTTCTTGGGATTGGCTTTACCATCTACGGCCTTTAGAGGTCCGCCTTTCATATTAGGATTAAGGACTTGCGTCCCCTTATCATCTTTCTTAGGGTTTCCCTTAATAGGTTTTATCTCATCTTTGTCAACTACTTTACCATTTTGACATTGCGTAACAACCCATAGATTAGAAGCTTCAGTACAGTTGAAACAAACAGCTTCTATAAGGCTAACTCCACTATCATTAGGCAACTCATCGACCATAGCTTTCCCTCTCTGTAGTATTTGTTTCAGTCCATCATCTTGCTGGAGATCATTTCCTTGTGCTCGATAATTAATTAGACCTAGCTATTTACTTCCTTGCTGGAGAGAACTAATCTTGCTCCAATAGGTACTAGCTAAGTGGCTGGACTTTCCATATATGTCACATTTAACATTTGGATAATTCCTAGGGAAATGATGGTTGCCACATCACTTATAGTTAGATCTTGAAGGGGCACCCTCTTCAGGGCATGTCAACTCCCTATCAAATTCTACTGCTTCTTAAGAAAATTGACATCAACAGCTATTTGCCTATATTGTTCGGTGATCATGTCAGTTTAGTGCTTCATCATATCCTTAACTTTGCCAAGGACATTCGAGACATTTGAGTCATAGAGCCATGATGCTCTGCATGTTGTTCCATTGGCCTAACCACTTGATTGGGATTTGGCTATTGTTTATTATTTGGCTTCCAACATTTGGTGGAGCCATCTAACTAGCCATAGGCATGGTCACATTGGGAGGGGATGGAAACATAGGTGCATTTTAGATCATGCTTCCTCTCCCATTAAGAGGATTCATGGGTATCCCTTGACTGCCATTCATCAACACCAAAGTATTTCCAAAACCTAGACTCGTGGATTCCAGTTTGGCCTAGAGGTATAAGCCGCTTGCGATCACGGTTCTACCTCCTCTGCTCTTGTAATAGGCGTATCAATGTCAAAAAGAGCAACACTGCTCAACTGCACTTGAATGTTAAAGTCCAACCCATTCAAAAAGTATTGCAACTAAGCAACAGCTTGAATAGGAATATAGGTTTGCAACTTACGGAATACTTTCTTCAGTGTCTTGGCATACCCCCACAAACATTTTCATGAGGTTCTTGACGTGTTACATTGAGGATACATAGCCAATACCGACCTCCCCTTTCAAGGGCAAACCCTCTTCAAAAGGCTGCAAAGAAAAAGTCAATCCTAGTTATGGTTCTAGCTTCTAGGCTATGATACCATATTGCAGCTCATCCTCTCAAAGTCATATTATAGAACATTATCAAATGTCCTTCATCTTGAATTCGACAATTAAACATTAATTTTGAGATTTGAAAACCACCACTCATTAGCAACTCTTGTAAAACACACCACTTGTCGAGATCTAAAACAGGCCTGAAACTGGCTCTAAGGCACTAGCTCGGGCCTTTACTACTCATCCTTAAAACCACCCCATACGGCTTCATGACCAGGAGCATCTAAGAACTATGTATTTATATAATTTTGTAGTCCAATGAATAAATCTTTCCTCCACTCCTCAAAGGGAGTCCCTAAACATGTTGGTGGTATACACCACATAGCACACACAAAGGGAGCACCCCTCAGTTGATCACCACGGCTCCACTACGGCTCTCCTACACCTTGAGGATTAGCCCCAAGATGCACCGCAAATATAAAACACATTCGATACAAAATCCAATCTTTCAATTAGAAGATCTAGGAGATAATAGATAAACCTCACCAAATAACTCCTAAGGAACTGAATATCTAGTCTAGGGCTTGGGATACCTCACACTCTCAGCAGCGTCGGTCATCACTCATACAAATAGGTGCTACGCATCTAGGATATGATTCCATATGGTGCATCAATGCAAGTGTGTATATGACCATCGTGCTCAAACACATTTATCCATTGGAAATTAGTGACATGAAAGTGGGACAACAATTCTTTTCATGATTCTCTTTTCCTACTATGATAGTGCTTTGTTGCTTAGGGCTAGTGCTGAGCTTCCTAATGCTACTAGCCTCTTTAGACAACCACAAACACTATATGATATGCACCATGAAACATTAGCATTTTAACGTACCTTAATCACTCAAAAACCCCCTACTCCCTACCATTTAAAATTTTGCATGCATTGATAGTGTAAGGCGTAGTTTATTATGTATTTTTCTTTATTGAAAGCAATAAAAGCTCACTCTAACAAAGTAATACGGCTCTCGGGGAAGTTACTATATGTATATCCTCTACATCACGTGCTTTCAAGGCCTATTTATAAATATCCTTATATATGAATTTTTCATGAATAAAAAATAACCCTTTTCTATTCAATATGTAAATAATCCCTCTATATTACACCCTTATGTATGTAAAAAATATATAAAAATGGTATTTTAAAAATACCTTGTTTTGAACCCACATGATGCACACATATATTCATGAGTAATTTCCCCAAGATAGACTGAACCTCATGCTTCATCTGTATCATACGTTCACACATATAAATTTTATTTTTCCTTATTTTTATGGTGTGAAAAACTTGATTTTTTCCATTTTTCCTATTCATCTATATAAAATTGCTGATAATTTTTTATTTTCTATTTTAGATTGAATGGACTTATGGAAAATGATTTTCATAGCATGTTTTAATCCATAGGAATGGAAAATGCACACCAAAAACCCAAAAACGATATATTTTTCCTTAAACCGCCGTCTCAAGTTTTGCGTGTTTAGCATAAAATTATTATATGACTAAATTTTCATGATTCTTTCAACATGACAGATCAAAGAGAGTATGGGAAATCAAATACAATCATTGCTAACCGTTTCAAACAACAATTGATTATAAAACAATAAATCTACATTTTTCTCATTAAATCACTCATTGTGACGTATGTTTTTCGAACTTGAAGGCCCACTGACACTCTTTCATGGCCATTGACGATCTATCCAACCTTGATTCACATCTCTTTTCACTCTCACATCATCCCATGATAAAAAAACGTCCATCTCAGCCCATCCCCCTCTCTTTTACATTGATCCATGAGAACAAACCACAAGGGGAGAAATGAGAGAGGAGAGAGAAATACTAAAGTTAGATCTTGCTATGTAATGCATCCTTTTTTATCAATTCTAAAGTGATGGAGGGAAAAGAATTTATGCATCTTGTTACCAAAAGGATGTCCAGAATGGTGCTCAGCCCAAAAATTGATTTAAAAATGGAAATTTGGGGGCTCTAAAAAAAAACAGTGCCCTCGCCCCTCCCTCGCCTCCCACATTTTGAATATTGTGGCATTTAATGCCACAAATCTTATTTAATCTTTAACTTTGGTTTTTTAAAAAACCAATTCTCAATTTTGTGTTCACACTCTAATCTAAGTGGTTTTTTCACTTTCAAAGGACCAAACAAGCTCGCATTTGAGATCCATTTGAATGATTGACTTCATGATGTCGAAATCTATAAACTTGGTCACCATCACACACTTTTTGGCTTCCAGATCATATATCTGCTTCATAACGCGAAACCTTTTGGGGATTAAATGGGGGGTCAAATGGACTCTAATTGATGAATCAAGACTTGCATTGGGTTCCTGGCATCGAACTCCATCTAGAATAAATCCAACTCAATGATTCGCAACTGTTTCATTTTGCATAAAATTTTGTTCTTTTACAACCTCCCGAGCTTTTTTCTGCTTCAAAAATAGCCTTTTAAATCTGCTCTCGGAGAGGGAAAAGAGGAGAGAGAAAGAGGATCAATAAATTATTGAGTGAAGGTGTCATGTGGTAGCACATGAGTAGTATCCATTAGAGGGGTTCCCTTCTAATCTAAATTTTATAATCTTAAATTATTTCTTTTCCTAGTTTCAAGGCTCTTATGCCTTTGTAAGCTTTAGAGAGAGAATACATTTGATGACAAATGTATCCTCAATTTACATTTCTTTGTAGCAATTTAGCACTTCATCATGAAGTCCATGTTGAATTTTTTTTCCATTTAGAGTAGACCATATTTTCTACTCTAAGAGTTGACTTGAATTGCTATAAGTAAATAGAAGCTATTATAGCCATCTCTAAATGCTATGGATAGAACAAAGATCCTATTCTAATGTTTATATGACTCACTAATAAACATTAATAAAAGTTTTGAAGAAACTATCTCCTAAGAATCGTCCCATTAAGTGATGCACTAGGAATACTGGTCTCTAAGTGGTCTCATGGCCATACTAGATCATCATCAATACTTAAAGAAATGTTAGTCATTAATTTATTGACATAAATGTATTAAATAGAGAATGTGTAATAAGCAATCAATTTAGTGACAAAAGGAGACCCACAAGAGCCCAAGAGTGAAGCTGAAATGTAGAGGCCACTTCCACGAGTAGGACTAGAATTTGAAATGAGATAGCTAGACGAGGAACTAGTACCACAACCTCCCTCTACATGACAAAAAATGCAACAAGAGTTGGACACCACTGTCAAGAGAAAAGTCAAACTCAAGAAGAAAAGGGTGAGGATGTTGGAACAAGCAAGGAGAAGGCTAAAATCCCTACCAACAATAGCCCCGAGAAGCACCCATTTCACCTCAAGTAGATTACTTCCCAATGGATTGGAATGCGGAACTCATAGTGTGGGAGAAAAAAAGAAAATGGCCACCAACCCTTCGACTTCACTTTCAAATTCCCGTCCACCCTATGCAAAGTGCTATCAACCAAAGTGGTGAAGGAGGTGATAAGCATGGGGGAAAGAAGGCTCGACAATAGGTGGAAATAGAAGGGGGAGAAGAATTCAACATGATGGGGAAAAAAAGCACTCGAATACTGGGAAAACAAAGTCATGGAGGTGCCCAACACAACGCAAGGCTATGAATCCCAACCAAGGTGGATAAGGAGAAGCTGGGAGGACGGCAACATGGACGCCTGGATGTCATTTTGCAGCACACTACCCTTTGAGAGAAATGACCCCACATATATGCCATATCCAAGAAGGGTAGGGATGGATTTTAACCCTAATATCCACAACATATATGATTTTCCCAAAGATATACAATGCAAATGCCACCAATTTGGAGGATGTCTGGCCTTCTCTAAACATGACCTATGGGACTCAATCACCCATTTTCTCAATGGGTTCACTTTTTGTCTAGATCCTGCCATTATCACTACTTGTAATTATCTTAGATTACTTAGGATACTACTTCGGCAGGACCCTATGCCACATGAGTACCACCTCCACCCCTATTTTTTAATCTCAATGCTAATATAGATGCCTATGCCATGGGTAGGTTGATGATGCGAGTTGCTCTCTTACCATCTTTTTGCATGGCCCTCTTAGAGGACATGAACAATAGCCACTTTACTAAGTGCAACCACCCATTTTTGTCCACAACTCCTCTCCAAGTTAGAATAAACCTAAAGGGATATATATAGGGAAAAGCCTTTCTTAACAAGTCCCTCAAGCCGCCCCCAACTTCTTCTCACGACCATGATGACGAAGATTAGTCTTCGTTCCTTCCCAAAAAAAAAAGAGGAAAGAAAAGAGTAAGAAAATAGAGAAGAGAATCATAAGAGAAAGCATGAGACTCACTACATGAGCACCACAGTCACATCACCTAGGGTTCCTCAAGTTAGGTACGCCCAATGGTCTTGGTCGGGCGGCTCTATCCCTAACCCCCTAGCCCCTTTTTGATCCTCCACTCCATGCTTAGGGCACATTAAGAGCACGACATACCTAAGGAGGTCACACTCGCATACCTAGGGAGGTCACACTCACCTATGGTTAGACCTATCTCCCTAAGCTTCACCCATAGAACCACCCTTATGCATGGACTAGGTCCTCAAGAGTGAGATAACACCTAGGCTCAACCTAGCTCCTAGTTCCACTAGGATGGGCACATTACAGCACACGGTAAGGTAGATATATCCCCTAAGCAGTGCACTTCTATTTTCCTTTCAAGTACAAAGACGAAGGTGACCAACCAATCTCAGAGGTCCGCCTCCACCACCTCAATCATTTAATTAGCTTCTCTTCCATGGCCAATCCCCACAAGGCCCCATCAATGACCCAATCAACCACCCTTCAACTCATCGACCCCTTATCAACAAAGAATTGCAAGTGCCATGGGATTGGCACTCAAGTAGGAGGGGGGTAATGTTAATCCCAGAGCATTACAAGAAAAAAGGAAAGCAAAAATAAACCCAGGAAAATTTTGAAATGAGGATCCAATGAAGTCAACAAGAAGAAAAGAAAAGGAAAAATAAGTAAAAGCAATCTTTAAAAAATGTAAAAGACGGAAGGCGTAAGTTTAAATGAAAGAGAATTTTGTAAAAGAGCACTAGGCTCCCTCCTGTGCAAATTGTAAAATCTATACATGCATAGGAGAAGGGATAAGGTAAAGGAAAGGGAATAGGAAAGGAGGACCTTGGCAAGCTACCCGATCATGTAAAAAGGGGATGGGTGCCCAAGGGATTTAGGGCTTGTATATAAACTCAAAAAGTGAATGAGAAGCTCATTCTTGGTGTGTGGAAAAAGTAGCATGTGGAAAAAGTAGCTCTCTTCTTCTCATCTTCTTCTTTTGCTTGTGCTTATGCTTGTGCTTGAGAGAGGGAGTGTGAGAGTGTGAGGGAGTGAGTGTGTGAGGGTGAAGGGGCTGTGGTGGAGAAGCTCTCCATCTTCTCCTCTCTTCTTCTCTTCTCTTCTCTTCTCTTGCACGCGCGGCTATGGTGGATGGAGCTTGACAGTAGAGGGTTGAATTTGCTTGAGCTTGCATCACGGATCATGGAGCTACCAAAGTGCTTGAGAGAGGAGGCTACTCATTTAGGCATCAAGATAAGCTCACTACACATGTAGGACCAAAGGCACGTTAGCTAGGTGAGAGATAGCTATTAGAGCTTACTTGAAATGCTTAAAACAGTAAATAGTCTCTATGGGTCTTGGCGGTCGAGCATGAGCTTCCTCTTCAGCTGGTGACCCAGTTGCAAACCTAAAGCCTCTCAAGGATCTCATGGAGAGCAAGGAGTGGAAATGGACTAAGGTGCATGACTTAAACATGTCATATACTTGGACTCTCATGACTAGTGAGAAAAAGCTTGAGAACAAGAATCCTAAAAACAACGCATAGTCCGAGTATGAGGATTTCCAACGATGAGTACAAAGATTGATGTTTCATTAGTGAGGAAAGCGAAGAGGAAGTAGAGACCATAGAATATGACACAGATGGAAGAACAATTGAGCAAATCAAATCAGACACTAAACCTCAAGAGGTCAACATGTTTAGAGTAAACAAAGGAGTTACCAAAGTAGATTGTGATTGAGATTGGCTAGAATGCCTTGAGGTAGTAGGTTATGAGCAAGTCGGATTAGTGCACCACCTCATTATTTGAAGTAGAGTCAGCCTTAGAGAGTTGCAACCACCAAGGGAGACAGCCTCTTCTAGTAAGGATGGTGAGTGCAACGCCGAGTCAAAGGTGAGCTCTCGTAGTGACCCTGAAATGCCTCGACCACCTAGGACCAAGCACACCAAGAGGGATCTTCCAGTCTAGCTAAGGTGTAAGAGTCTAAAGGAGGTGAGAGAGAAATCGTCAAAGTCTTTATCAAAAGAGCTGAATGATCGAATAAACCCCATGACCTATCCAAGTGCTTCATGAAGTTCAAGAAGGGTGATCAAATAGTGGGGTTAGTAGGAGCCAAGCAAAAGGGGTGGGCAAGTGAACCCATCAACCAAAGTTAAGGAAGTCAACTTGGCAAGGGAAGGTGACAAACCTCGACCCATGTACATAGCAAGATGACCTAACTAAGGAGGAGGAGAATAATCTCATAAATCTGTTAAGGGAATTCTCCGATGTGTTTGCATGGTCCTTAGACAGATCCGAGTATCGTAACACATAACATTCCTATGACCCTTAATGCAATACTAGCTAAGTAACAACCATATGCAATGAATCTTAAGCATGCACATGCAGTGAAGGAAGAGATTGATAAGATACTAAAGGTAGGATTCATTTATGAGATAGAGCACACAGACTAGGGATCACTGGTAGTAATAGTCATGAAAAATAATGGAAAGATTCAAGTGTGTGTGAACATAGACTAGGGATCACTAGTAGTAATAGTCATGAAAAAGAATGGAAAGATTCGAGTGTGTGTGAGCTATAAGAGGGTCAATGCAACTACAAAGAGAGACAACTATCCCTTACCATACACTGAGCACATGCTAGAGAGAGTGGTAGGAAAGGAAGCCTATAGTTTTTTGAATGGCTTCTCAAGTTATAACCAAGTGCAAGTCTATTTGGACGACAAGCACAAGATGACATTGGCCACCAAATGAGGGGTGGTTGCCTACATAGTCATGCCATTTGGGCTGACTAGCACCCCTACTACCTTGAAGCGCCTCATGTGTGCCATCTTCAAGGACATTCTTAGAAAATAGTTGGAAGTGGGAGTTCAATGCTTCTTAGGCCACATAGGATACTACCGACAGTTTGTGCTCAACTATGCCTTGATTGCAAGACCTTTGTACATGTTGTTGATAGTATTTGAGTGGACCAAATAATGTCAACAAGTCTATGAAAGGCTTAAATAGGCTCTAACTTCAGCCCCTATCTTACAATCCCCAAATTGGTCCTGTACCTTCCATGTGCACATTGACGCATCAAAGTTTGCCATGGGGGTAGTGTTGTACTGACTTGGTGAGGATAACCTTGATTATCCAGTGAGCTTAGGTAGTAGTCAACTCACCAATATGGAAATGAACTATTCCACAACAAAGAGGGAAGGGTCACAGATGATATTGTTCACACGCTAGAGAATGGATTTCTTGAAAGAACAACCCATAGAAAAGGCTAAGTTAAGGAGAATAATCTTGAAGAACCAACCCTATCAGTTGATTGCTGGTCAATTGTATCGGCTAGGATAGGATAGACTCTTAAGTAGATGTGTATGCGAACATGAAATATTTGATGTGCTCAAGGAAGCACATGGAGGGATTGCTGGAGGACATTTCAGTGGAGACACAATAGCACGCAATGTGCTCCAGTCTCAATTGTGGTGGCCAATGCTATTCCAGGATGCAACTAAGTTTGTGAAGCACTGTGATGAGTGCCGACACACCAAAGTTCCTATCTTAAGGATAGAATGAAATTGACCCTAGTGATTGTGCACCAACCATTCGAGAAATAGGGAATTGACTTCATTGGTCCAATCAGCCCTATAGTACATTACTCTCAAGCCAAGTACATCATTGTTGCCATAGACTACCTCACCAAGTGGGCAGAAGCTCAAGAAACTTGCAAAAATGATGCTCAAAAGTTCCTTTGGTAGCAAGTAATCTCACGGTTCAGTTGTCCCATAGAGTTGGTTAGTGACCAACACACACACTTCATCAATGAAGTGATTGCTCACTCGTTATTCACCTTCTTAATAATCCACAGAAAGTCCTCACCATATTACCCTCAAGGCAATGATCAAGCTAAATCCATGAACAAGATCTTGGTGAACTTCCTCACAAAAGTAGTATGTGATTCATGCAATGACTGGGACAACAAGCTCATGGCAGCTTTGTCGGAAAATTGACCTACAAAACCAAAGCAATTCTACCAGTAGAGTTCTTTGTTCCAAGCTTGAGACTAGCAATCTAGGAGAGATGGGAGGGCAAGAGAAAGCATGGACAAATCAGTTAGTAGAGCTTGGATGCCTAGCTGAGACTTGTCTCATTGCAACCCATGCCCTAATCTCTGCAAGAAGGCATGACGCAAGAGTTGGTTTGACAAACACGTCAAACAAAGTGACTTTGGGTAAGGAGACCTAGTCTTATTGTACTCTATCAAGGGATGCAAGCAAAAAATGAAATTTAGGGGATTGGGACCTTTCAAGGTTTGCAGCATCAGTAAAACGGGCAATGTGGAACTCGATATCCTAGAGGGGGAGGACATAGGCTTTTTCAATGGAGGTTACATAAAAAAATATTACCCTCCTTCACATCCACTTCATGAACTGCCAATGATAGAACTACCAATGAATGTGAGAGTTGCAACCAGCACAGGACTAGAGGAGGAGGATGAGGAAGCAGTGGTACCAGCAAGCACATCCATCTTGCCATCAGCAATGTTAGAATAGTAACGGCTTTCAATAAGGACACCATGGCCATCCAAAATCCTATAGTGCCATTGGTAGCTAAACCTAGTATCAACCCTAAGGAGGGGGTATTACACCACAACAATGTATGTCCCCACCACTACAAAGTACCACCACCCTCTAGAAACCACATCCAGAGCTGCCGACCAAAAGCTCGTGTAGGTACCTAAGCATAAACCACAGCCTCACAAAGGTCGATCATTCAGAACTCATAGTATACGTGTCTCACACTCTAGGCATAAATAGAAGAGTTGGCCCTCCTATAGTTCATAGGTGACTAGGCAGCATTGGGTCCCAAAAGTCCTATTGTGAGCCCAAGGCTACAATGAAGGTAACACCTTGGTGTGGTTGCCTAAACTCTTAAGAGCCCTGTATGATCTTCAATCTCATCCTCCAAAAACCAAGGCCTAGAAACGTCAAACAAAACAGGGGAGAAGAAAAACCAAAAGGAAGGGTGCTCAATCCATGAGTGCTCCAATGGTCTATCGACCCAAATCTACCAATAGTCAATGAGCAACCACTCATGAATGAGCTCCCACCTAATGACTCTAAGGTGATCACCACTACAAAACCTGACATCAAAGCATCAATCAAACTCCAAACTTCTCAAACCAAGCTTACCACACCTGATTAGAATCCCAAAGTGAAAGTACCACTTATCAACTTGTTGAGTCCAACTAAACCAAAGCCACCCAACATGCCTTAGGCCATTGTAGCAATGAGGATCCATTCTTGAAGTGGCTTCTAACATGGCCATAGACATAGGGGATGATTTACTAAGGATGTGGGCATTAAGGTTTTGATTGAGCTACATAGTGATTGGATTGAAGAGTTACAAGAGACCTGCCTTTTAGATAATGAGCTTGGCCATATATTTCAAAAATTATAGCAATGCATTATGAAGAAAACCTCACATTTTCAGCTTAAAAATGGCTTGGTTTGGCTCAATGGCAAGATTGTTATTCCATCTACTTCTTTTTTCAAATTGAAAATTATAGAGGAGTTGCATTCTTTGCCTATAGCTAGATATTTTGGAGTATTTAATACCTATGATAAAATCAACAAATACTTTCATTGAAAAGGATTGTGGAGATATGTAAAGGATTATGTCATGAAGTGTATGCCTTATCAATAAAATAAGGATAATACTCATCATAAGCCAAGTGGTTTATTGTAGCCATTACTTATTCCTTAAGGAAAATGGATGCATATTACCATGGATTTTATTACTGGCTTATATACTACCAAAAAGGGATGGAATAACATCTATGTGGTGGTGAATAGACTCACCAAGAAGGCATCCCATTTTATTCCCACTAAAATGTAGTTTACTACCTCGCATGTGACTAGTTAGTTCATGGAGGAGGTCTTTAGATTACATGGATTACTCCAGATGATTGTGCATGATAGAGATACAAATTTCATGAGTAATTTTTAGCGCCACACATTATTTAGCTCCATGGATACTAAGTTGGTTCCTTCTATAGCCTATCATCTACAAATTGATGGCAAGATAGAAAGGATAAATAAGTGGTTGGAGAGTTACCTTTGCCATTTTTATCATAATGTATAGTATGCGTGGAATTAATGGGTGTGTTTAGCTGAGTTTGCTTATAATAACTCCACTCATGCTAGTATTGGAGTTTCACTCTTTGAGGCTATGTATGGTTACAAGGTGACTTTATCCATAGTCATTTTCAATGAGAAGATCAACCCTCATGGGAAAGAAGAATCGGAAATAATGTAGACCCTTCTAGTGTAAGATGAATCTTAGACAAGTCGAAGATCAAATAAAGATGAATGCTAATTAGAAGAGGTGACCTTTAAAGTTTCAAAAATGAGAGTTAGTTTTGCTTAAAGTACCCAAGTCTTGTTACTCTACATTGAAGAATGAATCCCAAACTAGCTCACAGGTTTTATGGACCCCGCAAGATCTTAAAGGGTATTGAAGACTTAGCGTATAGACTAGAACTGCTCTCTTCCACTAAGATTAAAAATGTGTTGCATGTCCACTAGCTCAAACCCTTTTATGATGCTTAGGAGGAAATAGTTGATGAGCTACTTCCTATGGATAAGGAAGCTCTTATTCTCAGTATATTCCTCAAGAGATCATAGGCTAGCATGAGAAGAAACTTCCCTCTCATTCTATCGCTAAGTATTTGATCAAATGAAGAAATTTCCACTTGAGGAAGCTTCTTGGAGGCCAGATTCTATATTGGATGAGTTTTCTTACATACGAGATGCACTACTGATTAAGGCAAAGTCAACAATGGAGTCAATTATGGTGTAGATAGGGCTAGTCTATTTTATACCAATTTTTATTTTGCCTAATTTTAAGAAATATGCAACCTACGTAGGGTCAAAGTACTCTTCAATAACTACATTTTGAGATGTGGCACTCTTCATTTGGACACTTCTATCAGAAGTTATAGTAGTCACTTGTTCAATAGGGCTTGTTCTTATAGCAACCTATCTATTCATTAGAGAGTTTATTTCTTGAATATCTAAAGGCTCGAATTTCTTTTTGAAGGCATCCAAATTATGTATATGGTAGAGGATTTCCTTTATGTTTTCATTTTAGCCAATAAATCTCAATTTCTTCATTCATTTTTCATCATTTATATAGCTAAAATCTGAGTTGTGCTCCATTTTCACCATCCTTCTTAGCCATTGGAAGTATATTTTTGTGGACCAAAACCTTTGGGAAGGGATGGATTGTAAGAAGCTGGGAAGACATATTTTAGTAAGAGATTATTGATAATACCTTGTCACACTTACATATGTATAAAAAGTGTGAGACATGTAATTTTTTATCACTTTTACAATAATACAATCACTATGTCTCATCTCACCTCCTTATTCACGGGCTTATTCATAGCTTTCATGGCTTCTCTCCATTCTTTCCTATCTTTTTAGTTTTTCTCTCTCCTCATTACTCCTTGTCTCTCCTCTTTTTTCTCTCTTCTACTCTCTTTTCTCTCACCTCTCAACCCTCTTTCTGACAGTAAACACCACTCAATCATACATCTTATAAGGGATTTCTTAGTAGTGTACTAGATTATGGATACCTACACATTGACTTTGATCAATTATTTTGAAAAGTTAGGAAATTTTGGATTGATATGCTTGCAATAATAATGGATTGATAAAATGAGCTTTGATTCATAAACAAGAGTGGGAGGAGAAAAGATTGGATGGTCTTACTACATTACAATGTTGGCAAATAAAAGCACAAGTTTGAATTATTGAACCATCCATGTCATTAAAAAGCTCCTGAGGCTACACCTCACTTATCTCACATTTTTGTGAGCAAAGGTAAGCAATTGTGTGATCCCATAGTTACTTCCCTTTGTTCACAAAAATAAAACAAATCATGCACTCCACACACAAGAAAAGTAGCAATAATTGTATATTAGTCTAGCTACTTGAAGCTATGGTACAAATTTGTAGATATTGAATGTGGGTTGTATGCGAGCCAAACAAATTTAGTCATGTATAGAAATGCATTATTGTGAAGCTTTACATATTTTAAATAGCATGGCTTCTTTCCTTTCATGGCAAAATATGAAGGGACGGGCTTCAAACTACACTTCATATACGTATTTGGATGTGTGTGGCATGTGCATAGTAATTATGTTTCTGTGTATGATATACAAGTCAAGCACAAACCATAATTGACCTTGATAAAGTTTGTGTATGATATACAAGTCAAGCACAAACCATAATTGACCTTGAAGAAACTTTATCAGTATCTATTGGAATAAAATTGCAAATATGTTATATTTTAGCCTCATCATAACCTTTTCAAGTAGAAACTATACTAACCACGACTATCATTTACATGCATTTTCTTTATGGACCACATAAATGCCACATCTCACACATGCCTAGCATGTAGAGTTTTAATATGTCATATAAATCTTATAGTAATAAGATTCAATTGGATAAAACTATAAAATGAGCTTATTACCCAATTTCAATGTGGTCATTTGGATCAATTAACCTTGGCAAAATTAGAGGTATTTTTTCAATAGCCTGGATAGAGATTGTTAATGGGTGATGAAAGGAGTATTGGTTCACACCAAAGCCAAACTATGGTGGTCAATGTTGATTGATGGAGGAGATGCCATCAGCTAGCCTTCAGGCTATTAGCACTTTCCTCCAACTATAAATCACAATCCATGCAATTGATGGGAGCTAGAAGAGGTTGCTAAGAATTGGAAGAGAGATGTCTTGGAAGTGGGAGAGGTAATCGAAACAAAGGTGACCATTGTTCTATAGTAAGCTTTTCTCACACATACACACACACACTCAACTCACACACACCCCACACACACACACACACACACTCTCTCTCTCTCTCTCTCTCTCTCTCTCTCTCTCTCTCAATCCCCAGTTCACTATTTTTGTAATAGAATGCCCATGAAATTGATATATGAATCATGGAACACACAAACACCAAAAACTCTTCACCACACTCCTCCCTTGGCGGCACAGACAGTCCTCTGTCTACCTTCGAAACAAAGTGCACATCATTCAAGGATACTATGATCATGAAGAGTAGTTGGGTAAGCCAAGGGGAGTTTACCAGCACAAAAGCCAAAAATTAGACAGTTAAATTGGAGAGATAACTTGTGTGTGTGTGTGTGTTTGTGTGAGCCCGAGCTGCGCTCCGGCAGCCATAGTCTACACCTTGTGGCTCATCAGCCCGAAGCTGCAGGAGCCCGAGAGAGAGAGAGAGAGAGAGAGAGAGAGAGAGAGAGAGAACGCGCGACAGGAAAGAGCCTGGAAGAGAGAGAGAATCGGGCAGGCTGGTATCCTGGCACGCAGTGCAGTAGTGACGGACCACGGTAGTTGGAGAGAGAGAGAGAGAGAGAGAGAGAGAGAGAGAGAGTTGGCAGGTCCGCGTTGGAGTAGATAATAAAAGCCAGGATACCAGCCTGCCCAATTCTCTCACGCAGTGCAGTAGATGGTAGTTGGAGAGAGAGAGAGAGAGAGAGAGATAGAGAGAGAGAGTTGGCAGGTCCGCGTTGGAGTAGATAATAAAAGCTTCCTCATTAGATGCGATAATAATAAAAATAAAATAATATTAATAAAAATTGTGAAAATCTTTGAATAGGAGCAGCCTAGGGTCTCGACTCGTCGTCCTTCGATAGACGCGGTCGCCCTTGGATGTGAATTATTAGGTGGTATCAGAGGATTTGGATTCTTGTCTCTTGATACGTGCCACGAGATTGCCAAAGTGGGGAATATGAGAACTTCCGATACACCCACGTTAGCTACATAAAGCCGAAGAATAAAGAGCACCTCCTTGACAGGACATTCAAAAAATCGTCTACATTCAGGCTCGGCTTAGGAACGGATGTTGGCCAGGCGCGCTTTCAAAAGTTGACAAGACATACTATGGCCACATTCACGCTCGATTTAGGCACGGATGGATGCCCCAAGGCACCCTAGGTTTGGACATAGACTTTGATCCTTATAAGACCCTACATCATTCCAACATATCCTATCTAGCCACATTCAAACATAAAATGGCCACATTCACTCTCGATTCAGGCATAGATGGATGCCCGAGGCACACTAGGTTTGGACAGAAACTTTTATCCATATAAGAGCCTACATCCAAACATATATTATCTCCCTCTAACAAGGAGTGCTTTCTGGCTATACTGGTGCTCTCTTTCATTCATCTCTTACCATGCTTAGACCATATTTCATTTGCATCAAGTTGACTAATGAGTTACAATACCTTGTTGTCAATCCACATAATCTTGAGAAATATGACTTCTAGGCAATAGATTGTGATAGTCCTCTCTTACTAACACAAAGTCTAGCTTTCTACATTCAATTCCATCACAAAACTTTTCCTTGTAAATCCGACACTCATTCATTCCTATAACAAGATTGAAATCCATGTAAACACCACAAACTCAATGGGACACACACCTTTTTGTGTGAAAATGAGAATGAGAGTTAGAGGAGGAGGTCTAACAGTTAATGATGAAATATGATTTATCATGTTTTAAAAGCTTGGGGTGATACTACATTCCTTTCACATAAGTAATACTAGACTAGATAAGCTATTGCAAGTCCAATCATCAAAGGTTCATTACACTCAATTAGCACAAAGTATATTTCTATGTGCATGGTTTACAATGGCTACATCTTAGTGTGAACAAAAGTTTCAATTAACAAGAAAGTGTTTAAAATGTTTAAAGGGAGTCATGTAATGATTCATAATTCCAATATTACAAATAATTGGAGAAGTGGAGTGTGCATGCATGATCTAGAGTAGGCTACACCTAAGTTTGTAGGAATGTTTTTAAGGATAAAATGTTTAGGATGCCATTTATATGATAGTGAAAAGAAAATATGGATTACCTAAGTAAGTTGATGGAAAACAATAAGAGAAGCATGTACTACTTCTTAACTTAGAAATCAAAAGCCATGACTGTAGATCAACTTTCTTGCGATTACATGGCCTGACTTGGTTTTCTCTAGTAAGATTAAATGTAATATGACTCAAATTATCATACATCACCTTGATTGAGCCTCTTCTTTTTGCAGTCTACATAGTAAAGATAGGTGATAGTGTCAACGACCTCGTAGCTTAATGGTAGATTTGTGGGTTGAGTCTCACAGGTGTTTTATTTGAACCCTAGGTAGACCACCAGCGGCATTACAATAATATCTTCTCATTACAGAAAAGAAAAGGATGGGTGATAGTGCATCCGAAATCATAGAAGTGGGCCGAGGGTAAGTGCATATGCATGCACATTCATACATTTCTACATGTGGTCACATTAAGGCAACCAAAACTTTATGTCCTTGAAACTTGAGTGAAGAACATCTTTACATTCAGTATCATCACATAGGTCTTGCTTGAAATAGCATATTAAATGGACAAAATCTCTAACTTTTCTTGTGTTATAACTTTTACATTAGATTCAAGCCACTTCTATTTCCACTGAATTCAAGGTCAGCATCACCTTCACCCAATGGATATACTAGGTATACACAAAATTTTATGAAAACATCTCCTAAAAGCAATGTTTACTTTGAAGCATTATACTAACTTTCAAAATTTATTAAAGGCTCTACATATTCTTAACTTGCCCTATTTCACAAAGGGTTTGGATTGCAAGAAACCTCAAGGTATCAATAGAACTTATTTTTTGTATGTCACATATACCAATTCTTTTGATTAGAAAGCTAAACTTTAATTGTTGCATATGTAGGGTTTTCAAGATATAGAGCTTGTAGCCATTAATCCTGTTGATATGCCATCATGGTACACTCAAAATATCTCAAGAAGTGGAAAGGTGGGTAATATGCTTTAAAATTTCACCTTTTCTACATAAATATGACTCATGTAGCTTGAAATGATATTCCATAATGATCATACATGTGTTGGACTTTGATTGTACAAATCCTTATCAACCTTACATGATATAGATTCCGGCTTTGGAACATAACGGGATAATTACAGTTGAGAGCTTCGAGATTATACAACACATTGACAATAATTTTCATGGCATTCAATTATTTCCAATGGTATAAGACAACATCAATAGAAACCTTCCTATACAACTTAATTTCTATAGAATGGTCCAAATAACCACCCTAGTTTGGACTAACCTTTGTGTATTAGGAGGTCTCAAAGAGGGATGCCACAAGAAACCTATTGAAGGGTGTTGAGAGCCTTAACCAACAAGCTTTCTCAACTCTGAAGAACAAATATTCCAATAGGTGTGAACTTGACAAGGCAATTGGTAAATGCTTCTATCCTACTCCAAGTTCAATAATGTGAATGCTAACTTCCATAGAGTAACACTTTTGATGCAAAAAGAGAATTTCTTACAATTTTTGGGATTTATGATGCTGCTTACAAGTGGGAGTTTCTGCTAAAACTTGTATTTTCTTTTGGACCTTGTACCTTGTTTGACCTAGGTCGTACATCCCTAGAAGGACATATGGAATAAGTAAATGAAGAAGCAAATGCAAATTTCCATTTAGCCACTTTGGTAGATAGTAAAATTTTATGGAAGACGTTTGATTTATTTAAATAACCGAAATACTCTAAATGCTTTTATTAGCTATTTTCAAAATATAGTGAATTTTTCATTTCCCAAACCTTTCTCTCTACCATCTATCCATAGTTCTAAATTCCAACCAAAATTTCATCTCATATTTTCCTGTTATTCTTGAGATTATTCAAATGCAGCTTGTAGTCACTTTTGTGGAAAATTACAATACTAGTGATTTAACAATGTCTAATACTCCCAGGGAATTCAATCATAAATATATGTATGTATCACATGGGTTTAGCATAAGGGATTTTTATAATACCATTTTTATATATTTTTTACATACAAAAGGTTCCCATATAAAGGGGTTACTTATAGATTTAATAGAAAAGGGTTATGTTTCATTAAGGGAAAATTCACATATGAGGATTTTTATAAATAAACCTTGAACACACATGATATAGAGGGTATCATATCTCTTAACATATAGATTAAATGATATGAGAATAATTAGTGCACATATTTATGCTATGAATTGTATCCTTACATGTGTTTGAAAGTTTCAAAATTGATAGGTCAATTGTTAAACTCCTTGGAGGCCTCACTTGGCAAGTTTGGTGAAGAGGGACCTTTCTTTCTTGGTTCTATTAGTGTGGTATGTTTCTCGTTGTGTTAACCCTTCCACAAAATAATCCTTATGTTATCATCACAAGAAAGGCTTTCTAAACCTCAGAAGAACCTCTATTTTTATTTAAAGATTCATTTGTGAAATTTTAGATATAAATAATAATCAGATTTTTGGCTTATCTCATGTTTGGATCCTTTAATATTTTGCGATTGTGCTCACAAAAATTAGAATGCATGAATAATAGAATACTTTTAGTTTATTCTAAAATTTGCATGTGAATAGCTATTGTATCACCTTTATAATGTCGATTCCATAATGTTTCATGTGTTTGAAACAGGTTGATTGTGCATATGCACCTTATATAGAACAATACACTTTATTGTTCCATGAGCTTTTCAATTACGACATATTGTCTCAATGCCCTAGGCTATCTAGATGGTTAAAGGTAATTGATTGCCTTTATTTTAAAGCAAACATTCAAGTATACATTGTTGATGGTATCCTAGTGCTTCTTTTGCTAGCTAACTTTTTCTAGTGTTGTCTTACAATTGCATCATCTCCCCCTCGTAATATGGTGTATTTGCTTATTCTTGCCAGGCATTAAACCAAATGGAGGCCTATACTAGCACGAAGCCAAACCCTAGTGTTGTTATAAGTGATGCCAAAAAGCATCTAGCAAAGTAGTGGTTTAAAATTAGCACCTTATGATGTCCTTGTCACTTGAAGAGTATGGTGAAAAAGCTACAAATTTTTATTGCCCCTCACTTTTATGAAAAAGGTGAACATGCTATCTATGTGGTAATTCAGAAATGTGATTTAACATACTTTTCAAATTAGAAGCATTGACCTTGAAAGTTTATTTGCCCTTATCACATGTTGCAACAACATAGCCTTCTAACTATGATCGGATCTTTGTATGTAATGTGGGCTCTATGATCGTTTTAAAGATCCCTCTCATTTCTTTAAATTTTGAGTGACCTTACTTATGCATCTTGACCTCTCGTAAGACCACAGTGGAGTTACTTGAATATATACTTAATGCACTAAGTAAGGTTTGGAAATATATTTTGTGTGTCAACCTCAAATCCTTTACTTGTCTTTGCCAAAGTTTGTAATTCCTAAAAGTTCCTTACTCATGGTGAAACATTGAGTGAGAGAACTATTCAATAGCACATGTGCACATGTGTGTGTGTGTGTGATATATATATATATATATAAAGAGAGAGAGAGAGAGAGAGAGAGAGAGAGAGAGAGAGTGTGTGTGTGTGTGTGTGGGTGCGCGCATGCGCGCACGTGCGTGCATGCATGTGCATGATTAAAAGGAAATTTTTTGCATAAGCCATGTCTAAGTGTCAAGTATAATATCTTGTCATGAGGCATTTGCATGAGATGAACAACTAGCTCATGAGAGTAGCGCATCACAAAGTGCATGGCCATAACCAGAGTTGGATAGATTTTGTGTCTTATGAATAGATAGATATGGCATGTACAGTTGGATTGAGGAGTTGAAATTCTTTCCTAGGATAGTCATTATTAAGAAATCACACCTATCACATGCACTTTATCCCCTATTGTTTGGAAAAAAACGTTTTTTGACTAGATAGATATGGCATGTTTGTTGGATTGAGGAGTTGAAACGATTTCCTAGGATAGTCATTGGTAAGAAATCACACCTATCACATGTGCTTATGCCCCTACTCTTTAGATATATTTTATGTAATCTAAGTCTCTCATTATGTAGAAAGTTGCATTTTATTGAAGGGTCTCTATGTGCGCAAAGTTTTCCCCCTTGCCATTTATGGCATCTCCTTCGTCAAAGTTTATGTATAGATATATATCCTATGCCTATATAGGTCACATATCAAAAATATGTACAGTCCCCTCTTAACATATGATAGGTCACATTTACAAAATGCGACTATCTTGAGCATACCTTGTGCTTTTGCTAGTTAAAGCCATGCTCTCTATATAGCAACTTTTCTCATGTTTTTTTCCTTGTTTTGAGCTATGCTCAATTGTTGATATTCATGAACTATATTTTTAGCTTCGAGCATTTGACCCTATTCAAGCTTGGAATCAATATCATGAAGGATCCATTTCACAAGATGATGCTCAGGCTTACTAAAGTGTTAATGGATATACATCAAGAGGTAGGTTCAGTGATTTTTGCATTGTGAATTGATAATAAGTCTTGAGAACTATGGTGTCATTGTGCAAAGGCTTTTATGGAACATGGATATGATGTACAACATGGATCATGATTAGGGGTTTATGGGTGGTAGGTGATTTATGAGCTACTCGACACAATGCTTTTAGCTTGCTAAAATGATGTGTATCATACATGACACTTATACACCAAAATTAGTTGTATGCATATGGCTCAAAGGAGAAAAAGATAAAATCTTTGCACAAGTAAAATGACCTTAGCTTCATTCATTTCTAATCAAGAGGAAAAAGGAAGGTGGTAGAGAACATCTATATGGAAAGCAATTCTCTTTCAGTAAAAGGAGTGGTTGCCTTCAAGGAGGCTTAAGTTCTTGAGATATATCCCAGATACTATAATGCTTGTAGCAAAACAAGAACCCTTGTATTCCATCAAAGAAGGCAAAGAAGCATCCAAGAAGGGACAAGAGATCAGTCATGCCATGTATGCAAGAACAAAGATAGTTAATTGAAAAAGCAAGAAAGTATGCAAGCACATAGGATGTGACTTGGTGGGACGGTTTTTTCCAGGACCAAGAGAAAATACTTATAAAAATAAAAAATGATGATTGGTATCTAAAAAAACCTTTTGCATGGCCTTAAAGCTCGAGTACTGCAAATCCTCTTGCAAGGAGCAATGTACAAATGTCAGAAGAGATCCAAAAGATCTTACATCCTAAGGAGTGAGAAATGTATATCAGTAGTAGAAGATCAACAACAACAATTGAGAAGCTACAAAAAATATGGCAAGGTGATATTCATGATATTAAGGTAGGATCACTTGTAGCAACACTGACTGAGGATGATGAGATGGGTCATCCATTTTTTATAGCAAAAGTTTTGGAAGTTAAGAAGGATAACACTTTATGTAAGATATGCTCCAGAGAAGTCACCACTAGTTTCAAATAAAGCATAAGGATGCACTTGCAGGTAAATACACACTAACCATAAACTCTACAAGAAATCCTACAACAAAAAGAAAGTGAGTAAAGTCAAGCCAATGCACAAGCATATTGAAACTTGATGAGGCAGATATATTAGTGTATGATTTTTCTTACAATAATTGGACATCTCGGGAAGTCAACCATTGCACTTCTCAAAGAGAAAGTTCATGGTTTGTGGAAAGATGAGGATGATCATGATGAGCTTAAGAAAACAAGATGTACTAGAAGTAGAGTCAAAAACTTGAAAAAGTAAAGTCTACATTTAGATGAAAGAAATGCTCTTGTTAATAGTAGCGAAGAGGATGCATCATCTAGTTCAAAAGGTGCATGGATAGAAGCTAGTGATACTGATGGCACAACACAAGAGGAACATGAAGAAGAGCAAATGTTTTACAACAATGAAATTTATCTATTTTTTAAAAAACTTATTCTTGTTGAAATTTCTATCATTTTTCCAATTAGTATACATTTAGTAAATGTTTTAAAATCTCAGTGAATAGTTAACTTTACATGATGGATAACATTTGTGTACTTCTCTTATGGTCCCCTTTTAATTTTTCTTTCAAAATCTAGGTACTTTTCAAGATGACAAATATGATAGTATTAAAAAAATTTAGTCATTTTCATATCATTTTTTCAAAAGATTGACTCAAAAATTGTGATTTTGAATATTAATATGAAAAATAGTAGTTATTAAGGAAATCTTTGAAAATATTCCAAATGTTTCTCCTGAGACGAAATATTACCCAAAAGTCTTGCAAGTGTGTTTGACAAGTCTATCATGGAGTAGCATTCTCTCTCTCTCTCTCTCTCTCTCTCTCTCTCTCTCTCTCTCTCTCTCTCTCTCTCTCTCTCTCTCTCTCTCTCTCTCTCTCTCTCTCTCTCTCTCTCTCTCACCAAACAGAGGGAAGGAAACTTCATTCTTCTCTTAGAAGCTTACTAAAGGCAACAAGACAAAAGTTGTGGGGGTTGATCTGTAAGACTTGCATTCGAAAGTACATGGTCTTTAATAACGTTGTGGGGGAACAAAAATGCATGGGTGTTGGGCACATGAGTGAATTATGAGAGAGAGAGAGAGAGAGAGAGAGAGAGAGAGAGAGAGAGAGAGAGAGAGAGAGAGAGAGAGAGAGAGAGAGAACAGAGTTCACAAAGAACCCAAGTTTGATGTAAAGTCAATTACATAAATCTTTAAAAAACCTTCAAAACTTAAAGAATAAGGTTTTAAAACCTTGAAACTTTGAAAATTTTTAGTTATAAAAATGCCAAATATGCATAAATTGATTCAAAAATACCTCCAAAATTTTGAGTTAGGGGTTTTTGTATCTACTATCAAAAATGTTTCTAAGAGAGATAGTGTGTGTTGTATGTGCAGGTGGTAATTTTTTTCAAATCTGTAAGTAAACTCCTTATTTAGGCACATTGAGTGTGTTCAAGGTTCAACTCCCCTTGAGTACCTTTTTTTCTAATTTAATTATCTATAGTGTTTTTGGTTTAGAACCAAAAGCCCTAGACACTTACCCAATATGATGTGATCAATTGATTTTGTATGTTGAAGCTAGGATGATGAACATGAAGCATGCTAAAAGATCACATCTATAAGCCTATATGCCTAGAAGTCACAAGGAGCACAAACACAATGCACAAAGCACACTATTTACTATTTTCTAGCATTTCACTTGCATTAAAATTTACTATTATAAGGCAATAAGTTTGTCAGAGAGAGAACTAAGGAGAGAGAAAGAGGAGAGAGAAAGATTGTAGAGGAGAGAGAAAGATTGTAGGAAGAGAGAGAATAAGAGTGACGAGGAGAGAGAAAGACTAGATTTGGAGAGAGAAAGACAGGAAAGGTGAGGAAGCCATAGAAGCTGTGAGCAAGAAGGGAGAGAAAGATTGTAAATGTATTGATTTGTCAAAAAGATGTGAAAAATTACAACTTCTCTCCTTATATACCAATATCTGTGTGACATGGCATATTATTAACATCCTAACTATTCCCAACTTCTTACAATCCATCCCTTCCCAAAAGTTTTTGTCCTAAAAAACAAACCTAGAAAGAGCTAAAGAAGAGATGGATAAAACAGAGTACTACTCTGTTTTACAGCTTTACAAATGGGAAATGAATGAAGAATTATCATTACAAGGGCTAAATTTGAAGAACGGAAAGAGGACCCAACTATATACATGATTTGAAGAACTTCAGAAGCAAATGGAGCCATAGAATCTTCAACAAATAATTCCAGAAGAAAGTAGACAGCTTGCTGAATAAACAGTCCCTGCTGGACCAAATCTGCCATAACTTTTGATAGAAGTGTCCAAATGAGATGTACCACATATCAAAAGAAGCTCTTGAAGAGTACTTTAAGCTCATGTAGATAGCTTAATTCTGAAAATGAAGTACGATAAAAACTGTTCTAAAACAACGTGCTATCCTGAACCAGTCTGCATCAATACTAGCTCCATAAGCAATAGGCTTCAGCCACCAATGTATCCCTCAAGTATGGATACTCATCCAATATTGAATCAGGTCTCCAAGAAGCCTCTTCAGAGGGTAAACCTCTCCATTTTATCAAATATTCCACAATAGAACGTGATCGAAGCTTCTTTTCGCGTTGACCTATAACAGCCTCTGGGATGTACTAAACAAGACCATCTTCATCAATAGGTGGCAGCTCATCAACTATATCTACTGGATCACCATAATAAGGCTTGAGCTGACTAACATGGAAGACTTTATGAATCTTTGTAGAAGAGGGAAGCTCTAGTTTGTATGCCAAATCTCCAATCCGCTTAAGGATCCTATAAGGGCCATAAAATCTGTGGGCAAGCTTATTACTGGATCCATTTTTCAATGTAGAGTACTTAGATTTGGGCACCTTCAACAAAACCAGCTCTCCTTCCTGAAACTCTAAAGGCCTCCTCTTCTCATCAGCATACATCTTCATCTGATCTTGAGCCTTCCTTAGATTCACCTTGCATTGCTGAAGAAGGGTATGTATTCTTTCCAACTCTTCCTTCCCATGAGGGTTGATCTTTTCATTAAAAATGACTGTGGGTAAGGGCACCTTGTAACCATACAAAGCCTCAAAGGGTGAAACTCCTATGCTCACATGAGTGGCATTGTTATAAGCAAACTCAGCCAAGTGTAGCCAAGAATCCCATGAGGTTTGGACATCATAACAAAAATGGAGAAGATAAGTCTCCAACCACTTATTAACTCTCTCTGTCTGTCCATCAGTTTGGGGATGATAAGCCGTAGATGGAGCCAACTTAGTACCCATAGATGTAAATACCGCTTGCCAAAAGTTACTCATAAACTTTGAGTCCCTATCATGGACAATCACCTGCGGTAATCCATGTAATCTGAAAATATACTCTATAAACTGGTTGGCCACTTGAGAAGCAGTAAACTGAATTTTTGTTGGGATAAAATGAGCTGCTTTGGTGAGTCTGTCAACCACCACATAAATACTATTCCACCCCTTCTTGGTAGTAGGTAAGCCAGTGATAAAGTCCATAGTAATATGAGTCCATTTACCCGTAGGAATAGGCAATGGCTGCAACAAACCTCCTGGCTTATGGGTGCTATCCTTATTTTGCTGACAAGGCATACACTTCATAACGAAGTCCTTGACATCTTTCCATAGTCCTTTCCAATAAAAGCTCTTGCTGATCATGTCATAAGTCTTGAAAACTCCAAAATGTCCAGCTAAAGGCGAAGAATGAAACTCCTCCATAATTTTTTACTTGAAAGAAGAAGTAGAGGGAATCACAATCTTGCCCTTCCACCAAATGAGACCATTTTTAAGCTGGTAATGCGAGTTTTCTTCCATAAGACCTTGCTGTAATTTCTGAAAGATTTGACTGAATTCCTCATCTAAGAGATTTGCCTCTTGTAGCTCTTCAATCCAATCATTATGTAGTTCTGTCATGGCTGACACTTTGCAGGCCCACATACGAGAAAGAGAATCAGCCACTGTGTTATCTTTGCCCCTTGTATGAGTGATGTCAAAGTCATAATTTTGTAATGTTGCTACGCATCGTCGTTGCTTTGGAGTGAGATTTGACTGAGTAAGGAAATACTTGAGTACCCAATGATCACTATGCACTCTAAATCGGCTGCCATATAAGTAATGGTGCCATTTCTTGATTGCATGTAGGATAGCCAACATTTCCTGATCATAAACATTCATGGCCATCTCCTTATCTGTAAGCTTACGACTTTCAAATGCAATTACTCCATGCTCCTGAAGCAAAACAGCCCCAATGCCACGGCCACTAGCATCACACTGTATAGTAAACTCTTTAGAGAAATCCGGGCATACAAGAATAGGAGCAGAAGTAAGTAATTCCTTTAACTGGTTGAAGCTGCTATCTACAAGAGCATCCCAAAACAAAGCCTCTTTCTTCAGCCTGTCAGTTAAAGGGGCTGCAATTGCCGCATAATGCTTTATAAATCTGCGATAGAATGAAGATAGACCAAGAAATCCTCTGAGAGGTAGTAGTAGTAGGCGTTGGCCAATCTTTTATGCATTGCACCTTCTTGGGATCAGCCTGTATTCCTTTTTCACTCACTATATGTCCCAAGTATTCCACTTCAGTCTGCATGAAAGAACACTTCTTCTCCTTAGCAAAAAGCCTATGATGTCTCAACACATCAAAAACCTTCCTCATGTGTGATAAATGATCCTGTAAATTCTTGCTACAGATCAAAATGTCATCAAAGAACACCAAGACAAACTGAAAGAGGAAAGCTTGCAGAATCTTATTCATCAGGATTTGAAAGGTAGCTGGAGCGTTCGTAAGCCCGAATGGCATCACCAAGAAATGGTAGAGCCCACAATCAGTCCTAAAAGTAGTCTTGACTTCATCACACTCTCTCATGTGAATCTGATGATACCCTGATCTCAAATCAATCTTCGTGAAGAATCGAGCCCCCTTAAGCTCATCAAGCAAATCATCAATCCTGGGTATAGGATACCTGTTCTTCACTGTTATCTTATTGAGATCCCTGTAGTCAATGCACATTCTGAAAGATCCATCTTTCTTTTTAACTAACAGGACTGGGATGCATAAGGTGAAGAACTTGGTTCAATGAATCCCATTTCAAGAAGCTCTTTGATTTGCTTGGCTACTTCCTCTCGTTCACATTTTGATAGTTTGTAAGGTGGCTTATTGATTGTCTTTGAGTTGGATTCCAAATCAATGGGGTGATCCACCACTCTCTTAGGAGGCAATGAAGTAGATACTTCAAATAAATCTCTATACTCTTCAAGAAGAGCTGTCAAGGCTGGATGGTTTGCTGAATTATTGGGCTGATCCTGTGTTTCTTTGTTCAAATGCAATACAAATATCTGTGAGCACTTCTTGTACTCTTTCTTGAGTTGTTGAATGGTGATAAGCTGAAAATCAGATCTACTAGGGATTCCCTGTAAATGGATGAGCTGTCCATTGGAGAAAAACTCCATATATAACTGTGAAAAATCCATAGTAATCCCGCCTAAGGTCATCAACCAATCACAACCAAGTACAATATCTATGGGCCCCATTTCCAAAGTGATCAGGTTTACTTTGACTTCAAAATTTTCAGCCATCTGCAAAGAAACCTGTGGGCAAATCTGTGTGCTGGTTTCCTCTTCACCATTAGCCACTTGTACTCGAATGGGCTGCTGTAAGTCGGTGGGAACACAATTCAACTTGTACATAATAGATTTATTGACAAAACTGTGAGTACTGCCACTATCTATCAAGATGAACACTGGATTTCCACATATGCTTCCCTTCATACGAAGTGTATTAGGGCTCTTAGATCCTGTCCAAGCATCCATAGAGATAGAACAATTAGTGGCAGCAGGAAACTCATTACAAAATCCACCAGGATCAAATGGAATATCACCGCCTGGATCAAAAGGAAAAGAGTCAGATGGATCATAAAAGTACTCCTGTCCACCATCATCCTCGAAATCTTCATTTTCAACATTGATTGTGACTGCATTAGCTTCATCTATGTCATTTTCAAAGTCCTCAAGAACTAGCATACTCTGAAACTTTGGCTTGGCATTTTTGTATACACACTTTGAAGCATGGTCAGGAGTATACTTTTCTCCACACTTGAAGCATAAGCCTTTGTCCTTTCTTTCCTTGTAAAGATCCATGGGAATATTTTTGGAATTTGTATTGGCTGAAGTGGACTTAGGCTTATTGTCACCTTGCTTAAATTCAACCTTTGGACTGTTTGCTGTCCTGAAATTGTTTTGAAGCCTAGAAGCATTAAATGGAGAATAAGTTGGTACTCGTAAGCTCCCACTAGGTATATGATTGCTGCCATAAATGTTACCAACTTGCCCTTGCTTTAAAACAGTCCTTGGCTGTCCATAACTTGGCTGAAATGAAGACTCTTTCCTATACTTTCTTCCATAGCGCTCTACAAGCTCAATAGCCTTGAAAAGTGAAGTAGGATTCTGCGCCATAGCATCAGCTGACAAGGATGGTTCTAAACCATACATAAACTTGTGTAACTTGGCCTCATCACTGATGTTTTCCACATACATGGTCAAGTTGAGGAATTGGTTTGTATATTCTCTTACACTTAGGCCCCTTTGTTCCAAACCATACCATCTTCGTTCTAACTTCTCTTTTTCAAGAGGTGAAACAAAGACTTCAGCCATAAGTGCCTTGAAAGCTTCCCAATTCTCAATAAGTACATTCTCTTTTTTGATATACCTCCACCAAGTGTGGGCAAATCCTTCTAAGTGCAAGGAGGCAAAGTGTATCTTCATATCATCAGTTTTAGGAAATATGTCAAAATAAGACTCCATCTTAGAGGTCCATTCCTCTAATTCTGATGGTGAATATGACTGGCCATTGAATTTGGATAAAACAATTTTGTCCTTTAATTCTCTATCATGAAAGGGTTGTTGTCCCAAAACTGGCTGATCAGGATTTCTAAGTACAGAACCCCTAAATTGTGACTGAAATCTTCCAACAGGTGGCTGAGAATTACCATGTAATCTTCCTGTTGGTAAGGCACCCCTGGAATTCTGAGTATGCAGTCCAAAAGCTTGAGTATTGGCTCCATTCAAACTGCCCAAATACTCATCATACCTTTGTGAAGCTTCTCCTACTTCATACTGACTATTTGGTATGCCTCTTCTTCCAATGATCCCATCTCCATGACCATTTTGGTTGGATGGCTGAAGTGGGACTGAAGGGTCACTGTTTGAACAAGCCTTCTCATTAACTTCTTTTGATGCCACTTGCAATTGTATGAGTTTAGAGATTTGTGCCAAGAGTTGGTCATTGGATAATACTAACTTTTCCATAAGAGCCTTGGTTTGATCAGTAGATTGAACCATCTGATCCATTCTTGACAACATGGCCTCATGTCGCTCTCTATGCCTTAGTTCATGAGCACACAAAGTATCATTGAGTATACTAATTTCTCCTTGTTGTTGAAACTCTTCAGGGTTCTCTTGAAGTGTACTTTCCATCATAGAATTCCTGATTTGTTGTGCATAATCCTCCTGGACCTTATTTTTGCCTTTATGTCCTTCCATACTAGTGCAGTCTTGCAGTACCCCTTGTCAGTAAAATGGCTATAACTTTGGCTAGAAAACTCCGATTGCAGAACTTTTTTGTGCGAATCGAAGCTAACAATGCCCTCTTCGAGATGAGCTATAGCAGGATATAACAAGTTTAGGACAGAAAATTTTGAAACTGAATTTCAGAGTCTGAACTGTCTAGTCCTGCACCCTGTTTAGACTTGTAAGTGCCCTGTTTTGACCCTGTAATGCAAGAGAGTAACCTCAAATGGCTACCAAACCCCTGCAAAGGGGTATATAGGACCTGTGGGTACCCTGTAGTACCTACACTTGTGCTTCAGTAATGAAGGGTGTACCGGTATCCACCTGTAAATACCCTGTGGTGACCTGTAAATTCCCTGTTTTACCCTGTTTTAGTCCAGTAGGTACTTGAGTCGTTGGAAAGTCTTCAATCTTCAATCCTCCACTCGCTGTACCTGTGTGAGGGATAAAACGGCAGGACAGGCTCCCTACACGGGCTCCGAATCACCAGGAGGTGGGCAAAGTTCCCCCCGGGTTGGTTGGTTGCACCCCTTCGGGATCTTCAATAGTGAGGGAGGGTCACCTCTCTTTTGTCCCACTATCTCCCCCAGCATCCACGTTTTTCCTCGGTGGGAATATCAACATGGTAGAGGCTAGTGTGCTAAGCAATCAGCATGATATGCAATTCAAAAATATCCATTCAGCCTTTCATGAGATGCAATTGATTGAGATAAGAAAACTTGAGATGGGAGAAGGGTTTTACCTATGCAATTCAGTGACTCAGTGATTGCTAGTACTTACCCTTTTACAATTTTCCAATTTAGGCAAAAGAGAATCAACCAATCAATTGGATTAGAGTAAGCAAAGGCACCAATCAATGTATTCAGTCAATAAGATTCAAGTGTTATGCTGAAATCTCAGATTGAGGCCTTTAATTCACTGATTGAAGCTAATATGCATTAGGCAAGCATTGCATTCATGAATAGATGAATTCAAGCAAAGGTTGGCTGAGAATTTGATGAAAATGTTCAATTCTTTAATCTCTCAGTCAAATGGCTTAAGCTCAGCAATTGGATTAATGAGAGAGATTAAAAATTGAAGAGAAATACCTTGACATGGCTGAAAATGACTTGCCAAATGCTTGTTAGGGCTCCCGGTTGTCCAATGGTAGCAAAATAATCCATAAGGCTTGCTTATCTGATGGTTGAGACCAATCTTGAAGCTTCAAATGCTTGAAATTGAAGCATTAAACCTGTTTCCCCCAAATTTTTGCTCCATAGAAGCTCTTGATCCTCAATCTTTAGCCATCCCGTGCTTAATCCTTGCAATTTGTTGAAGAATCCTTGCTGAAATGATTCCACGGGCCAAAAGGATGAAGAATCTTCAAGAAATTGTCAAGAAATGGAAGCTTGGGCTGAAGCTTTCATGGCTGCCCATGGACTGTTCACCTAGGGTTCAAGAGGAGCTGAGGAATCATGAATGGAGCTGAATCTTCCCTTCTTGCTGAAGATTTCTCTTGCCAAGGATCAGAAAGAATGCCAAGAGCTGGAGATGAAGCAGGCTGAGCAGGGGCAGCTGTTTCTAGCCTGAATGCTGCCCAATCTTGAGCAATCTTGTGCTCAATCTGAAGCTCCTGATGAATAGGTTCTATTCCAGGTGGTTTTTGGTCAAGAACATCAGAGATGAGAGAGATATGAACATATCTTGGGGCTGAACTTCCATGGAACCTGCAGGAATTTCCAGAAAAGGGGAAAGAGAAACCCCTCTTTTCAAAGTAACCACAATTTGTTCTCAAACTAAGCCCGGTTAACCATCCTTTACCCTAGTTACCTTCAATTTTGCATAAAATTTGGTGACGTCCAACCATTTAAGCTCTTATTCACCATATCAGACCTTGGATATCTCCAGATGTAGTCATTTGCTAACTGTAGTTGTCCTGCAGCACTCCACTAGTCACTGTCTTGTACCATTTTTGTCTAAAATTGGTTTTGAAATAGGAAAATAGGAGTGAAAATGGAAGAAAATAATGGATCAAAGACTGAAGCTCTGATACCACTTGTCAGAGAGAGAACTAGGGAGAGAGAAAGAGGAGAGAGAAAGACTGCAGAGGAGAGAGAAAGACTGCAGGAAGAGAGAAAATAAGAGTGACGAGGAGAGAGAAAGACTAGATTTGGAGAGAGAAAGACAAGAAAGGTGAGGAAGCCATAGAAGCTGTGAGCAAGAAGGGAGAGAAAGATTGTAAATGTATTGATTTGTCAAAAAGATGTGAAAAATTACAACTTCTCTCCTTATATACCAATATTTGTGTGACATGGCATATTATTAAAATCCTAACTATTCCCAACTTCTTACAAAGTTTCAATTGAAGAGATACACATACCCTAAAACACTCTAAAATGCATGAGTATTCCAGATATATCGATAATGTTTGCATCCCAACTATCTTGTTTATTTTTTTTTTTGAAATACCCCCATGTGTACAAGCATATTGAGGTAGCCCAAAATTGTTTGATTTTTGTTCTCTCTTGCTATATTATTCAACTGCAAATAAAGAACAGGTGGTAAAGTACCCTCCTAGCTAGAGAGTACAATGTTCAAATTTGTGATCATAAGGTTAGGATCATTATTAATATTTGGATAAGTAAAGAATATTCTAGGATGAACTCTTCCATGGTACATAAGACATCCCATTAAATGCATTTGTACAAGAGTTTCTTCATTGATATCCTTTGAAAGATGAGAAAAATGAGGTAAGCATGACTTCTTCTAGTCCATACCATCAAATGACAAGTCCAATATATCTCTATGGTATAGCAAAACACTTACGCCTATGGTCTGCTCTTCTCGATGAATTTATAGTGCTTCCTTTGCCACCATAGGCTCCTCTTCATCTCTTGCATTCTTTCATTGAGCTTTTAAATTTGCACAAATGCTATACACTCCGATTCTAGCTTTCCTTGGGATTGATACATTGTTGAAGAACGACTTCCACAATCTGGTGAAATGTGGATAGCTAACAAACTTATCTACATTTTGAAGCATAGCTTGCTTGTAGATAGAATATACTTCAGTATCCTAGTAAAGTTATCTGCAAGATGCAACCTTCTAGTTGTTGGCATTACTTCACAATGTGCCTTAAAGTACATTTCCATCCAAGAAAATATGATCTTGCCTAGAGGACCAATGGTAATATTTAGCTCAAGTATCCAGCATACTTAGACATTCTGCATTTGACTCTTTCAAGATGAGTATTGCCTAGGCTCAAGCCTATTTTAAATGTTGTCTTGCAAACCACTATGTTCTAAAAACAATACTCATATCCATGGTATCAACATTGATGAAAGAAAATCATCCTACTGACTATCCATCAAAGAAAAATAATATTGCCATAATGCCTTCAATTTTTGATAACCATATGTAGCAAGATAATTCTTCTGGCAACAATCACATTGTAATGCATACTTGATTTGTGAATCACTTACAAGTAATGTAGCGTGCTCCGTACCATAATTCTATTCTTTTGAAAATGCATAATTGTTTTACCACCACATCCTTCTTTCATGCATGAAACATCTTCAGATGATTTGTGATGTTGATAGTGTGACTGATCTACATTCCTTGATGATTACACCTCTATATCATTCAGGGAACCTCTTATGTCCTCCAAAGTATTGGGATCAAATGAATCAAAGGACAAGTGAACTTGTTCTTTGACAATATTCACATCATTTTTCTTTGTAATCTAGGTTGGGGCTGCATGCACTTGATAGGATCTCCATGTTAAAGGATTCAAAAGATAGAGCATTAGATCCATCATAAGAATCAAAAGACAAAGTATCCATTCATACAAGAGAAAAGATACAGTGTAGATTCTAGCAAGAGAATAAGAGGAAATGCTTGAGAATAATACTATAACTCACTGACAATAGCAAAGTGGAATAATAGGCTCAATGATCTTTTATGAGGAGAGTAGTTGAGGTAAGGGTTAGATTAGGGCTATGGTTAGGGTTAGGTCAGGCATAGGGCTTAGTGTAAAGATACCCTAGGGTTAAGGACTTGCTAAGTTGGAAAATTTTTGTTTATAAGAAGGGATGCATACCTCATTCCTCTCATTTACACGTAAGAGATCAGTAAACTAGAGCGGAGGAGCATTGTAGAAGGAGCAAGACCAACTCACACAAATCTAGCGCAATAACCTTGTAACAACAATAAAAAATGCCAATATGAGTGATTTTTGGCTAGTGTTAAATGATTCCAAAAAGATTTCTTTTATTGAAATGATAAATTATCAAAAATTTTCAAGAAAATTTTTTGTAAGAGGTATAGATAGTTGGATTCTATGGGCCTTCTATTTAGGTAATGACTTGATTAAGAATAATGATTAATAAAAGTAGGTCAACTTGATACAATGCATCAAGTTATAGTGAATATAATAAACATGTTTGATCACTCAAGATAGAAATTTTTCTAAGACTATAGAGGACTTGAAGTTCTACATCGATGTTCTAAGAAACTTCTAACTTCTTAAAGACAACTTGATGGATTATGTTGAATCTTTTTCAATATCTCCTCCAATATGATGCAATGCATCAAGCTTTTGTAGAGATATGTTATTATATCTAGTTTCACTTGATTTAGTACAACAAGATTCTTAGTAATTATGTTAATAGGTTGGTGTACTTGATATAATGCACAATTTGGCACAAATATTGTACCAAGTTTTATTCCTACTTGATGTATTACATATTCCTTGAAGTTTTGCTAAATATTGTAGCTAACTTGATGCAATGCATTGAGTTGCCTAGATTTTTTTCCAAATTTCCATTTGATTTGATGTAGTGCATCAATTTTATCCACTCTTTATAATAGTTTGGGGTCTTAATTAGCATAATGCATCGGGTTTCAAAAAAACTTTATTAAATTATTTTTAAGGTCATAGTGCATCAAGTTGCTTAGAAAGCTAGTTAATTTTTTGAATTTTGGAAAAATTGATACAATGCATCAAATTTCTTATAAAGTTTGCTAATTTTTTGGCTAATCTAATGCAATGCATCAAGGTTTTCATTAATTTTGCTAATTTTTCACCAAAATGATGCAATGTAGCAAGTCTCCTTAAAATTTTAGCTAATATTTTGGTTGAGTTGATGCCATGTAGCAAGTTCACTTAAATTTAAATATAATTATTTTTTATTGCTTGATGCAATGTATCAAGTCTCCTTGAAATCTTATTATCTTTTCAGTTAGATTGATGTAATCCATCAAGTTTTGATGTAGTATATCAAATTCACTTTCATTTTCGATCATTTTAATTTACCACACTTGATGAACTATATCAAGTTTACAATAAGCTTGATACAACACATCAAGTTTCTTAAAATATTTTCTTTCATTTAAATAACTTGATTATAGTACACAAAATTACTATGAATCAGTCTAATTATGTTCTCCCAATCTTGCTATAATGCATCAAATATCTAGTACTAGAGTCCAAAATCACTTCACCAAGTTTTTATTTTTTTCTCTTTTTATAATTATTTCCATGAGGTTCCAGGGGGGAGGGGGGGGGGGGGGGCAACAACAATTTTTGAAGCCCCCATAGTGGGGATTCGAGGGGAGTGCCCTCGAAGCCAAATTTTATTGATATTTAACAATGATATTTTGAGTAATTTTTTGAAAACTAACCAAATATCCTTTTTTTTTTTCATTTTGTTTTCTTTCTTTTTCATTGTGCTTTCTTGCTCTTTTCTCACTAAGTTTAAAAAGTGGCAAATTATTTTTTTCGATCAACTTGATGTAGTGCATCAAGTTTGCATTGTTGAGATAAGGTTTTTGAAAAAGTCTCCAAAATCACAAGTTTTTTCAAGCGAGTTGATGCAATCCATCAAAATCTCTTCCTTGTACGTTTGGTTATTCATCACTACCTAAGGAGTAAGGTTTCACACTTCTTTTCTGTCATTATTGAGATCATTGTGCTAGATTCATTAGGATGATTATGTCCAGCCATAGTCATAATCAACACCACTTTGCAGCTCTATTGACACCATCATTTCAACGACCATGGTAGCTTTGGAACACATCACAGTTACTATCAATAACCATGGCAATTCTCAAATACATTACATCATCCTTCATTCTAAGTTAGAAGAGCTATCACCCTACTTGTGGATTACCTATGGAGTTTATCACTTTGTTCATGATGGATGCTACCCTAGATATGTCGTTATCACTTTCAAGTTATTGAATGCTATGGATATGAATATACTTGCAGTATTATAGGTAGACTTTATTTCCATGTTGCTATTATTGTGTATCAATTTTATCATGCATGTGCTATCTATGATCCACTTGTAATTTATTAAGCATCCTGATTGGAACAATTATAGTCGTTTCTAATTCATCAATACGATTATGGTCATCGTTAACTCTCAGTCTTCTTCTCTTTTATGGTTTGGATATTCATGACCATTATTATAACTATTTTGATTATGGACTATAATGGTTATGATCATCTTGATAATATTGGTGGCCATGATCATGATTGGTATTTAAAAAATTTGTCATCATGGGCATGAAGATTTCAAAGTTGGTACATTATCACTCTTACATTAATATACTTTTTAAAGTTTTTGATATGTTGCTTGTTGTAGTCTTAATGAATTGTGATAATCTCTCTTTTATTTATCATTGGATTGGTTTAAGGGAGTATTCCAAACAAGCTATTCACTTCTTGCAAGTATTTTACGATAATGTGGCATATTGTTATACGAAGCAAAGGACATAGACAACCTAGGGCAAAGCACCAAACACAAGAGCTCGGGATAAGGTACATGCATTTTTTTTTTGCTTTATCTAATTGTACTTTTTATGTAAATTTGTAAGTTGAATATCAATAATTTTCAATTAGTTTTAAGTATTATATTTATAATTACATATATTTTTAATAATTAGACATTTTATTTCTATATTTTTATAAAAACTTTATCTAATGTATTAGTCATTACATATCCAAGAATTGCTAAAATATTAAGGTTTATAAATATAATATTTTATATTGTACAAAATATTTGTATATTTTAATTAGATTTTCTATTTTACTTCATAGTTTTTGTATATTTTTCATTTGAATTGATAAATTACATTTGATACATAAGTAATCTATACATTTAGTACATGTATATTGTACAAAATGCATATTATATCCCCAAATTTATGCATTGCATCAAGTTTTCTTTATAATTGACTGTTTACAATTGCATTTCATGTTGTACATCAAGTGATGTTTTGATTCATGTGATTTTTATTCTCCACTTGGTGTAATGTATTAATTAGGGGTTGAAAATTGTGATGAATTTTTTGCCCACTTGATGCAATGTATCAAGTGGGATTGAAAGTCATGACAATCCATTCTCTTCTTGGTGCAATACATTAAGTTAGTATGAATTTGTGGTAAATTTTATACAAACTTGATGTATTGATTCAAGTTGGTATAGTTTTTTGTTTTAATTTTATATTAACTTGATGCATTCCATCAGTTAGAGTGATATTCTATTTTAAATCTATACGAGCTTGATGCAAAGCATGAAGTGGTGTTGTGACAATTGTGATACTTCATTCTCTTCTTAATACACTACATCAACTTGGTGTGAATTTGTGGGTAAATTTTATACTAATTTGAGGCTTTGTATTGAGTAATTGTGATTTTTTGTTTTGATTTTATACCAAGTCAATGCATTGCATCAAGTGGATATGATTTTTAATTTTACTTTTAGTTTGTATATTTTTCTTTAAAAAAATCTATACTAACTTGACGCAATGCACCAATGTCTTTTATATTTTGTTATATTTTTGTTCTCCTTGATACAATGTATCAACTTGATATAATAGCTATTTAGATCTCATACCAACTGGTGTAGTGCATCAAGTGACTAGTTTATTTTATAGTTCTTTACTACTTCTTGAAGAACTACATCAAGTTTATATTGGTTGGAAAAAATTTATCCTTTACTTTTCACTAAATTTCTTATTTAGTTGATGTAATGCATCAATTTGTTAGACTTTTTAGTGTATTTTTTATACCTACTTGTTGGCGGGACATATAAATTCTTTTGTATGTAATGACAGTTTTATTCTTTAATTGATTCATTTTATCAAATTGGTTCGAATTTTGAGTAAATATTATATTAGCTTGATGTATTGCATCATGTTCCATTCTATTTTTCTACAGTTTTATTCTTCATTTGATATAATGCATCGAGTTGTTACAAATGTTGTGTTGTCTACATAGAGTGCATTAGGCTCTGTGAAAAGTTTTGACACTTTCATCATCCACTTGAAGCACTGTATCAAGTTGGTATATATTTTAAGCAAGCTTTGTATAACAAAATTTAAAACTTTATATAGTGCATTGATTTGCTAGTGTAAATGAAAGTACTTAGCTTGACCTTTGTAGCATGGATAAATTGGCATTTGATACTATGGAATTTTCCACTAGTAGTTCATGCATTGAATCAAATACTTGACTTTTATGCTCCTATTTTCATCTAGAATTTATCCTTTTTCCTATAAGTTTATATTTTACTTTACATTAGTGAGGTACTCGATACAATGCATCAAGTTTGTTAGATGTTTCTTCAAGATTCTATTGAATGCATCATGTTTAATGTATCTTATGTAATAATTCTTACATCTTGTTGATTTTTAGCAATTAGCTCAAACTTTAAGCATAATTTTTTACTAACTTCATGTTGTGTATCACCTTTTTTTTTTCATTTTTGTCATTGACAGGTGTCGGGAAGAGAATAGCAATAAGTCCTAGAAGATGATGAGTATACTCTTGAAGAGGATACCTCTTGTCCATTTGATTCTCCTAAGAAAGGTAGAAAAGTTCAAGTTGAGAAAGGTGGAGAGAGAGATCATGGTGGAAAATTGGGTAAGCCACTAAAGTATCAAACCCTTGGCAAGAGAGCACTATTTTCAGGTGATGCTTCTATTGAATGAACTAAGACCACACAAGCATCAAGGGAGAAGAATAATGAAGGACTTAAGGACCAACCCTTAGGTGTTCAACAACAACCTCCTCTACCATCAAAGTCCTTGTATATAAAACAAAAACGTGAACAAAAGCCACAAATACGTAAAACTGTAGAGTTTGGATCTGACTCTTTGACATCAAATTATGGTTCTATCAATGAGGAGGAGCAATTGCGGTCTTGGACAAAGTAAACTATTTAATTTATTGAGAGCTAGGGTGCCTCTTCTTGCAATTGAAGGGCCTTCAACAAAGGATGTCACACAAGAGTACCCTAATCATCAATGGTGTTTATCATATCCTTCCCAAGGAAATCTCATTTTGTGCCTTGTAGGAAATCCTCGATGGAGGATGCTATCAACTGACAAGACAAAGCAATGTGGAAAGGTTATGTCATGTAATTATGTAGATCTAGATAGCTCCATGGTTTATTTGATAGTTTATAATAGTTCAATGGTCCAAGATTTTAGCTTCGATGAAACAAAATTAGTTAAACTCACTGTAGTGCAAGGCCTTTGAGAGATGAAATTCAATGACAAGAAAATCTTATTGTGGCATTGTCTTCTTTTATCCAATGCAATGTCATGGTAATTGATGAGAATTCAAAGACAAAGGTTTTCGTAAGTATGATCCAAATTTGGGATTTATAGGATCAAAACTTCCGCATGTGGGAAGATAAGCAATTAAAAGGTCATAAGTTAGAGAAGGCTCAAAATGATGCAAATGTGGAAAGTTTAAGGAGATAGATGTGTCCATTGAAGAGCTTGCTGATTATATGAAGTTGTTACCATGGTGCTCTCTTTAAGACATGAAGGATGAGAGGGTGCTTATATCCACCTTATCTAGGATAATAGCAAAGGAACTCTCCTTAGATGAGATGGTCAATGAGTTGAACTCATAAGTTTTCTTTTCGATATGTTTATCTTATTTTATACTCTACTCTTTCAAATACTAAGAAAATACTTTTGTTGGTAGACAAAGTTTATATGAAAATACAAGAGACTATGAAAAAGCATATAATTTTCTCCATGGGATGAAGTTACTCATGAATATCTAGAGTTCAGATCGATGAATACGCTAAAATATTTCTTCCTAGCATTCAAGGAGTGGGTAAGTATTGATGCTTCTTATCTTGAAATATAACTTATTTGTAGTATATAGATAGTAATAGTTTTTTTTAAAAAATTTAAAGGAACCAACCAAAGGCAAAAGAAATGGAAAAGGACAAGCCACATTGTAAGGTGATGATTGCCTTTCATAGTTCTTGATCCATTTGGAGAGGGCAAATCAAGAGAGATCACACAGATTACTAACGGAGCAATATGTAGTGATAATTTGAAGATCCATTCTTTGTATCATCCATAGCATCCACTATAGGAGATACATTACAAAGTTATTCATGGCGTGAATGGCTTAGATAAATTGGTAGATCCACATTACTTCACCCTTGCAATTGCAGATATACCATATAGATTCAATATGGCAGGATCTACTAATGATGATAAGGCTTTCATATTCAAAGAAATCTAGCAAACTTCAAGAAAATAGCAAATTCTCCATTGTTTATATTTGTTATCTTCCACACATTACACACCAAGCTGGTAGTATGGCACTTACTTTCCAAAATGAATTACATAGAGTAGAATCTTTCATTTGATATAATTTCTCTACTCTCTATCCAAAATAATTTATAGTCTTGTATATGTTGATGTTTTTATATGCTAAAGCTAAGTATCTTTTTATGTAGGGAGAAGACCAATATTAAGCACACACCTCATTCTGATTCATGAATTACTTTGAGATTATCACCATAGGATATTGGGATGAAGTAAAAAAGAAAAGGGTCAAAGCACATTTAACTGAAACAAATATAGAGAACATATTTAAGTATCTAGCTATCCCAAGAAAACTAAAGCACGTGGATGGTAGCAAGTCTAGGTGAACTCATATCAAAAGCCACAAAGGTTGATCAATAGATTGCTTGACTTATTTTTAGCATAAGATGATTGGGTGATTGATTTATTTTTAGGGATAGGTGCATATATAGTTGTTCTACTAAGAAGAAATATCTAAATAACATAACAAAGATATATATGACCCATGGTAATTAAATAAAATATTTAAATTTCATATCATCAACATGAACAAAAATCACATGCATTATTTAGAAAGGAAGACATTGTTTTGCTGTGAAGAAGGATGACCTTCAACTGACATTTATTAAGATACGAATTCAAGGTATCCTTGAATTACTAGATGAGGATCATGAAGTAGGTGCAAAGGTCATAGCAAACATTAAGAAGGTCACGCATGCATCTAAGGATTCCATATCTCCTCTATCTAATGAACTAGGAGAACTTGTAGAGCATGTTGATATTAAAATTGTTGAAGTAATTGAGGAGAATGAAGAAGAAGAAGATGTTGATAATAATAGTGATGATGGGAAAAACGTCAAAGAGCATGAATACCTTGAAGACAAACAAGTTGTGGATGTATAAGACAAGCTATTTATGTATTAGATCACTATAGGTTTTATTAATAAAAACAATTTTCACTTTTCTTGAAGTGAGGTCTCTCAAACTGTCATACTATTTTGTATATTACAGTTAAGGATTCACCAAAATTACTAGCTCATACTAGTATACTCAATAGTTTATGTTTGGATATTATAGTTTTACATATATATATATATATATATATATATATATATATATATATAAAATGAAAAATATAGATATCTCTTCAGTTATGTCGCATACTAAATAGTACTTATAGATTTACTGACTCATACTAGGATTTGAAAAGTTTAGTTTTCATATTTTGTTATACAAGATTATTGTGTAGATATTAATTTCTATTTGATAATCTAAAGCTTTACTAATGCAAAAGTAAGCTGATAGTATGTTTCTGAAATGATAGCATGTTAATGGTCTTTTTTGTTGATCAAATATATGAATCAATTAATGATTGTACACTTTAAGTAATATAAGAAGATCTTTCTTGTCAATTAAGCATTCAAGTTTTTTCGATTAAATTTTCTATTTTAAGATAACTATCATGTATCAAGTTTAATTAATTATTAAGTTTAAAAAATAAATAAATTTATGCCATGTAAACTTTATGATATCAAGATACTAGCTTCTCTATTTAAAAGATACTTTAAAAATGATCTAATTTTTTAGAAAAAGGTGTTTCACTATAGTGGTTTTTATTTAAAAATGCATAAAATTAAAATTTTTAGAAAGCTATATGTTATTTTTCACACAATTTTTCAAAAGCCATGGTAGTCTTTAGGAAAATACACAAATCAGGAGAGGTAAGAACTCACCCACATGTTTCCAAGATTGCATGTCACTATGAGAGAGAGAGAGAGAGAGAGAGAGAGAGAGAGAGAGAGAGAGAGAGAGAGAGAGAGAGAGAGAGAGAGAGAGAGAGAGAGAGAGAGAGAGAGAGAGAGAGAGAGAGAGAGAGAGAGAGAGAGAGAGAGAGAGAGAGAGAGAGAGAGTTTGTGTGTGTGTGTATGCACGTGCCCCACGTACATGCCATGTGTGTTCTAAATGCCATGCACATGCAAAGAGAGAGAAAAACACTTCTATTCTTACTGACATGCACATGTGAACACATACACATAGAGATGCTTGTGTCCTTAATCACATGCACATAGTATGTATGAAGATAGAAAGATGAGAGATTCTAAAAAGTAGTTAAGACTATTTTTGGGGGACCAATTTTAGTAGGGAAAATAGTCTTCTCTATATTTTCTTAGGAATTTTTAGAGGCTTCCATGTAGGGTCAGCAGCCTTCAAGGTTCACAATGGAGGTCTGGTTCTTTCTTATTAAAAGATAAAAGATATGTTGCTCATAATAAGAGCCATTACAATGTGGGGAGAGAGAGAGAGAGAGAGAGAGAGAGAGAGAGAGAGAGAGAGAGAGAGAGAGAGAGAGAGAGAGAGAGAGAGAGAGAGAGAGAGAGAGAGAGAGAGAGAGAGAGAGAGAGAGAGAGAGAGAGAGAGTTGAATTAGTCTTAGTGTATGCGAGTATGAGAGGTTGCAAGTCATTGACTTCTCATGCTTTTTGGTGGTGATTGAGATTTCATATTGAGCCCATATTGAGAGCCAATGCACACCTAAGTCATTGGACTTGCATGCACTTTTCAATCAAGTTCATGTATTCCAACCACATGTAAGTTTACAATTTGTATGGAAGCTTGGCTCGATTGAGGAGAGAGAAGAAAACAATGGAAATCAATAAGGAGAGAGAAGTCGAAATGAGTATGGCACTATCCACAATAGAATGGTGCCACATTCATAACTCTAGAAAATAGATTAAGTACCTCTAATTTCCGAGGTACTTCATTGATTGAATATAGTCTCAAAAAATGTGTTGACAATGGGCCTTTGCAATTCTCTAAATCCATGGCATCAAGGACATATGTGACAAATTGATGATGACAAGCAGTCAATAAACTTGTGTGTGGCATGGCCTTAAGATGTTTGCTAATCATGGAAAGATGTGTCAATTTCTCTAGATAGGCTTTTCTAGATCTTTTTCCTCTCTCCCCTCTCTCTTCTTCTTCTTCTTCTTCTTCTTCTCTCTCTCTCTCTCTCTCTCTCTCTCTCTCTCTCTCTCTCTCTCTCTCTCTCTCTCTCTCTCTCTCTCTCTCTCTCTCTCTCTCCATGTTTCTTCTTCTTCTTCAAGTAAACTTAATTCAAGAGACAAAGTAATCAACACCTTGTGCTTGAGAGGCCTTAAAATGCACATGTTAAGATCCAAAATGCACATCTTAAGATGCGCTAAAACTTTTCTAATAATCTCGGTTAAATTTGATGATGGAGGATGTCACAACTTTCATCTACTATTGTGCTTCAAGCTAAAGTTCTAAGCTCTATTGGCCACTTTTACTTTTAAGGAACCAACATCAAATGGTTGAATGAGATTAGCAATCTTTGTTAGTATATCCACAATTACCATGATAGAGTTGTATCCTGCCTATATTAAAGTCCCTTAATTGAGGGTAACCCTACCATGAAATCCATGTTAGTAAATTCCCACTTTATCTAACGAATATCAAGAGGTCAAGGTATGCCTAACATGTGAGTCTTCTTTCACCCTTTGGCAACTTCTCAAGGGGTTCATATATTAAAATAATCTATATCATATGCATTCGAGGTCTATTTAGAAATACACTTATCCCCTTACTCACGGTTTCATTACACATAAATAATCTATATCACGTGTATTCAAGGCCTATTTAAAAATATCCTTATATGTAAATTTGTATTAAATAGAATACACCCCTTTTCTATTCAATCTATGAATAACCCTTTTATATAATACCTTTCTATACATAAAAACCATGTAAAAATGTGAAATTTTTCTAAAACCCTTTTTCTATTCAATCTATGTGAATAACCCCTTTATATGGCATCCTTTTGTATGGAAAAACTATGTAAAATTGGTATCTAATAAATCATTTCTTTTGACCTCATGTGATATGCTTACATATATATAAGGAACCCCTCTTGCCCTTCCCACCCATTCCTAAGGATAGCATATACATTCAATAACATACTGAAGTACATCATCTCTAAGATTTTCCCAATGGTTTCTTTCCTAGCTACATTAAGTAGCTTGGCATAGCCAAGATTACTTGAAAATGGAGAGTCGTGTGCTTCCCAAAGTATCTTCTTCCTTAGTTCATGGCAAGAAGAAATGCATAATCTTTTCGTAAAGTGGACAAGCTCTTCCTCAATGGAGAAGTCTCAGTACTTAGGTTGCAACTCATGATCTTATTTCTTAAGTTGAGCATCCCTTCTTAATTGTTGATATTTAGGATTCTTTGCAAAAACTTCTTTTATCTTTTGGATGATGGGGTCACTCGGTATTGATACTATAGTAGCTAGTGATTCTACCTTTAGATTCGTCGGTTGGGTAAAGATCCCAAGTAAAGATCCATTTGAAACTTTTGTAACTTGTTACCAAGGTATATTTCTTATCAAGTAGGTAATTTCTCCATAACTTAAGGGCATGGATCATAGCTAACATGTCTAAGTTGTGAGTAGCATAGTTCCTTTTATGTGTCTTCAGCTTCCTTGAGGAGTAAGCAATTGGATGTCCCTCTTGCATAAGTACACAACCTAATGTAAGAGATCTTGCATCTATTACAATCTCCAATCCTTGGTTTAGGTTGGGAAGCTTCAAAATGGGGGTTGTTACTAAACTTTGCTTGAGTCTCTCAAAGCTAGATTTCTCAAGTGGAGTCCATACAATCCAGGTCTATTTCTTTAGCAAGTTAAGGAGCAGTGCGATAATTAAGGCATACTCATAAAGACTCGGTACCATATCTAATCAATTAGAAGAAATTGTGCACTTCTTTCATCAATTAGCACACAAAACATTATTCCAAAAATATGAAGTGGGTGGCCATTCTTGTACATCCTTGACCTTAATAAGATCTACAACAATTCCTTATTTTGATACAATAAACCCAAGGTACTTAGCTTGCCTTTTGAAGAATGTGCACTTCTTCTTCCTAGCATAAAGCTTGTGTGTCCTCATTGTTTCAAGAACAATGTGGAGTTGTGGCTCATGTTCCTCACCTTTCTTGGAGTAGATCAAAATATTGTCAAAGGTTATGAGAAAAAAATTATCAAGATAATTCTAGAAGATATCTTACATTAATCTGTTGAGTGTTGCAAGAGCATTGGTTAGTCCAAAAGATATAATAATAAACTCATAGTATCCATACCTTCTATTGAATGACATTTTCACCTTACTGTGGAAATGTATGTGTACTTGTGCACACACCGACACACATGGGTATCTATGAGTGTGTGCATGCATCCCCATCCCTCGAGTTAACTATATGTCTATTTGTGTGTAAAGACTTGTACATGTGTGTTTGTGTATATCTATGTGCAAAAGTTGTATGCATATGTATGTGCGTGCTCCCTCACCCATAGGTACCATGGGCTTGTGCACATGTGCATTTGTTCCCCTCCCTCTAGTACCATGTTTGTATATGTATTTGCATGTGCAACTAAAGATAATGTGACTAACCACCATAAACGAGACATTTCAAAACCATTCCTTAAAATAAGACAAGTGAGAGAGCAAATTTGTATGTGTGTGTGAATCCCTTATCCCTAAGGCAATACTTGGTGTGTGTGCATTATGTGTGTGTGTGTGTGTAATGTAAAAATCCACTTGAAATAATAAACCATGTAGCAATAAGGTACATAAAACATTGATAAATATGTGTCATTGTGCATATAGTTATTTATGCATATGTAAGATGTGTTATCTCTTGTTTTCATCATTTTAAGCTTTAATGTATGGGAAGGTTTGATTTAACACGTTAGCACCATGAAAATGATTAATTTCATGTGTACTTGTGAGAATATTTAATTTCATGTGATATTCTTTTTGTGTATAGCTATGCAACACAAATGTATCATAATTATTTTAAGCAAGCCTAGATTATAAGACATAAAAATTTAGTAAGATGGCTTAGATTGCTACTAAATTGAGTCCTATATTGATTGTTAGAATGTTTTTAGGTTGTCTCATAATATATCATAAAGGATTTAGAGTGTGATGCATGAGTTATGGCATTGGAGCTTGTGATTGTGTGTATAAAGAAAGATCCATCTCCTTTCATTTTATATGTACAATCATATTATTGGCATGAAAATTGTAAGGACGTGAAGCTCAATTTATAGAATGAAGTGAGTGAGAGGAGGAGGAGAGAGAAAGAGACAAGCATTGGATCTTATGATAGTGTGTATGTTTTGTGGGGGGGGGGGGGGGGGGGGGGGTATATACTACATGTATGTACTTGTGTGAATAAAGAAGTCAACAATATGTGATGGTGTCTATGTATATTTTTGGGTCTACTATAAAGCCCATTGATAAATAATTTGAAGCATGTTGACCAATGATTTGATGTTGGATAGTTTGTGTTCCAATTTTCATTAATAAACCTATGCTTGGGCTCTATTACAACCCACAAATAGAGTGCATTTGAGAGTATTTCTCCTTTTACTATTTTAACAAAGTGGTTTCCTAAGGAAATGTTGAGATAATCATAACTATGCATGTGTTTGTTTGTAATTATGAGATAATCTTATAGTCCACAAGGAGAGAAGTGTACATGTGTGTGTGTGCACAATGTGAAATTATATAGTGTACAAGGAGAGAAGTGTGTGTGTGTGTGTGTGTGTGTGTGTGTGTGTGTGTGTGTGTGTGTGAAGAAGATATTAATGTCAAATGGTGTATACATTACTAGGTCAGCTATAAAGTAGAATGATCAATGATTCCATGTGTGCCCAGGATCCATCTTATAGAACATGTAAGATACCACATGAATTTAAAAGAAAGGATATTAGATTTAATAAAATTTATAGGATTATATTTACAAAATATATTTTTTAATTACAATTTGAAAAAACATCATATTTTTAGTGAAGTAAAAGGGATCATTTAAAGGCTTTATAGCATGTAGAGAAAGGGTATTTCTTAATCTCCTTTGAATGCACATTATATCGATGGTTTCTTAGGTGGACCCCCCAAGCATGCCTGCTAGTTTGCATTTTGGCTTTCATTCATCAACCTAGTCCATTATTGGCCTTTGTTACAAGCCACAAGTATAGTCCATATGCATACTACTATATACCTTATACTATTTTGACAAGAAGTTTTGGTGAGGAAATGCTAATGTATCATAATTATTGGACAAATGTTAACTGAGATCAAGGTAGAGCATATACATGTGTATCCATGCATTTACTTTGTAGTATTGTGTGTGTGTGTGTGTGTGTGTGTGCACATGAAATTGTATTTGATATAAAGATACATACATGTGTGTATGTATGTTGGATACATATGGGTATGTATATGTGGATCATGTGTATAGACATGTATGAGTATGCATGTGTAGCATGTACCTATAAGCATCCACATATACATGCACATGAATGCATGTGTAGTAAAGTACATAAGAAAAGGTATGTTGTGAGAATAACCCATTGCCTAGTTGAAGGTACACCCATGACCAATGTAGCAAATTCATAATCTATACTACACATAAATCTACATGTAAATCAAATTTTGAGACTTTTACTCAACATAAACTCACGGACTATGAGTAGCCCATTGTGCATATAATTCACCATACATAAGTTTGGACAAGAAACAATGTTTCTATGTAACTAAAATATGAATGTACATAGGTACAAATTTTCTTGACCAAATTAGCCCATAAGTAGTTGAATATCCATGCATTAGATAAAAAAACAAACCTCTCTTTTAATGTAGTACATCAAACTTTCAACCCTAGAAAGTAATGAACCAAGCTTCATTTAAAATAGTCCATCGTCTCTCTTGTTTTAGGATAGCAAAGCATCCACAATAACAATGCAATTTATAACAATTGTGGCTTGCTATAAACTTGTCTTGGAATAGCATGTTTTCAACCATAGATATCAGCCCAAAACTCTTTAGATATCTACCTTGTTTTATCACAAAGCAGTCTTGCTCATACCCTATAGTGATTAGCCCAAAGAATGTCTAGTATGACATGTAGATGGCAAACAAGAAGCAAGCAACATGTAGCCTGAAGAATCTTCGCAATTTGTACTTGAGATCTATGCAACCCACAACTGTATTGCTACTCTTCTTTAGTTATTTTTTTCCTTCATTTTAATTGATAGAACACTTCTGCTTTCCCCCCTACTTCACTCTCAGTCCTAAACTTCATGTAGAGAAGTTCACAGAGTGTCCTCTAGTCTCTTTCACTCTTCACACATGCATGTAAGATGGATAGTGTAATGCACCTCCTACCCAAACACTTAATTCAAGTCATATTCATATTTTCAAGATGTGTTGGAGTATCCTTTTAGTTTGATAAAATTAAGTAAATAAAAATTGCCTCAACACTATATGTAAAATATAGTTTTCATCTGCCTTTTGTGCGGTGCTTAAAGGTATTCAAGTATACGTGTAATGGGCTAATTAATGATGTTGTTTTTATATGTTTCCACAACTTGGTAGTGCTTAATTAAATAAGTAAGAACATCAGAATGTTAGGTAAAAAGTGGGTGGATGGTCATCATGATGTGTTGTCCTATGAATGGGTAGACTTGACTAGTCAAGTGATTTCCCAATAGAAATTTATAGGAATAAGGCTAAATGCTAATTGCCTAAGGTTGTGTCATCGATCATGATTGGAATTGTTTAAGGGGGTCAAAGTGAGACTATACCTTATGGGTAGAGGGGTCAAGCACACCTACCCTTTATCTCTCACTTGATAGTCAACTCTTAGCCGCTTCAATTGTTTTCAAAGTGATCTTTCTTGGTAGGATAGTGGATTGCTAAGAGAGATTAGGTCATAGGTCCCTCAAGTCAATCCTAGTGGGTCAAGGTTGGAATGTTATACTACTAGATAGACTTGCAAGTCACATGGCTAGCTAAATCTGTAACTCCCAAGGAATCTAGAGAGGTGTCTGAGTGACTACCAAATATCCTCTCCCATGGCTTAGCTAGGGGTGGGTAGGTCACAAAATATTAAATGTGCCTTACATATGTAGGGTTGAAATTCACATCAACTAATAAATATTAAGAGCTAGGCATGGAAAGAAGTAGATTTGAGATCTCCCATCATCAATGGTTGCAAAAGTGAACTAAAACATCTTTGAAAGGACATGCATGGATTTTTATCTTTGTATTGGATGCCAAAATGATTAGAATACTGACAATTGAATATTTAGGGTGAGCAACAATCAATCAAAACTTGAGAATGGCCTTAATACAATAAATTTCCAATTTTACAAAAGCTAAAAGTGAGCTCTTATCCATATTCCTATAATTTTGTTTTTAAATGAAGGAGTAGGTTTTGATAAGTACTCAAACAATGGAATATTTAAAGTGAGAAATGATTTTAAAAAACTTGAGAATGTCCTTCATACAATAAAATGTCAATTTTACAAAAGCTAAAAGTGAGTGTTTATCCATATTGCTAGATTTTTAAAATGAGGGACTAGATTTTGATAAATTGATCTCCTCTATTTTTTTTTCTATGTGACATTCCTCATGTAGACCAACACACATGTCCAAACTCAAATTGTATATAGTAACTAGTGCTACAAAAGTTGGCTCGAATCACTTGTAGACAATTATATCGATATTAAAGGAATACAATGATTGGTACTAATGCTAAGCAATGCTAGTGAGTATGAATCAAAGAAAATGCAAACTTGCACTATGTCTTCACTCAGGTGGCGTGAACAGTGTTTTGGTTGGAGCAAAGCCAAAGATGGACATTACATTGGTAACATGATACAATACATGCCCATGGACACAAATTTAGTGTATGAATAACCCTTTGGTGATAGACAATGTGTGTTTCATTAGTGAGAAAGTGTCCTTAATTCAAGGGGAAATTTTCCTAGGTTGTACTATATGTATACAATGCTATGGACTATGCACAAAACATGATACTATTATATGAATATCCTTAAATATATGAGGGTATAGTACATTAATATATCACCATCTTGAGACTTTGTATTAGATTTAGTAGTATTAAACATTGATTATACAAAAGATTGATTTATACCTACTAATCTTTTTTTATTTTTGCAAAATGAATTTTTAATCAAAGAAATTTTCAATAATAAAAATAGGGACATGCACATGCACAACTCCTTTATTATCTTGATTTCCTCTGGACTTAAGAACTAATCTAAAAGATAAAGGTCTATTATTGCTATTATTATTATCATTATAAAAATGTGAGACTTACATTTGAGATATTAAGGAAATAGGTGGGTTATAGTTTTAGGATGCTCTAACATAAGGGCTTCCCAACTACATGCATTCTTGTTTATACAACTTCCCTATAAAATATAGTAATTGAAAAGAAAGTAAATATTATATCTCATCATCAATAGAGAGTGAATAATATAAAAATACACCTATGATAAACATGAAAAGTGTAAGAAAAATATTTCTTTATTAGTATAGACGTGAAGTTTAAAGAGCACCACCTACAACTATTAAGACAAAGAATGAATAATATATAGGGGATTTAATAAATTAAGAATTTTGATAAATTGATTATTCCAATAGTCTTGTTTAAGGTGGGCTTAAAATTAGCATCTCTACTTGTTCAATTTCTAAATCTCTATGGAAAACATAGCAAGTAATGGAAGATCTAGTAAATAATGAGGAATCACCTAGGCATAATGCAAGGATGCTAAATAATCACAAATTTGTGCAATTTTTTTATTGAAATCATGAATAAATACAGTTATTGAGTACACTTGTAACTAATCATTATTGTGTGATGAAAGAGAAACACAAAAGATACTTGTGGATTTCAATAATAGAAAGTGGATCAATTATGCTATTAAATGCTTATACCCCAAAGTATACGATTAAGACTATGTATAATTACAAAAGCTCATTTCTAACTTAGATTATTACAAATAGTTGACATCTCCATAAGCCTTTTCAATTCCAACATGGCCCAACTCCATTAGCTCAATTGTTTATTGTGGTATTAATATAGCCATTAGCTCAATTGTTGCTTGTGGTATTAATATAGCCATTAGCTCAATTGTTGCTTGTAGTTGTAATATCTTGGGTTAGCAAGACAAATATATATATATATATATATATCACATTCCTCTTTTAGGAATTATCTCTTTATTTTAGCCTATGTGGTCTCTAGCTCTTATAATAACTTGTTGATTGTTCTCATGGTCTCATCCCTAACATTTGTCACATTCATTAGCTTCTCTTTTAATATTGTGCATTTTCTTCTTTTGGCTGGTCCATTTCAACTTAGAATGGATCTTGTTGCTCTTATTTCATTGTCATGGACATCACGAAAATGTGTTGTTTGATTCTCCCTTCTAACAAAACCTCTAATAATTGCTCTTCTTAATTTTGACCCTATATCAAAAGGCTAATCGCTCTAATCTACTTTTATTTTATAAAGGTCATGCACCTAGACTTATGAAATGTACAAAAATATTTTTCTCTTATTGGCCATGGCTTTTAAATCACCCCCAAAACCTTTAGGAGTGCCTTGGTCATTCAAACATGTTAATAATGTAAAAAAAATCAATAGAGCTAAATCCTTGCAAGTGCCACTTTTGAAATAATGTCTTCCAAGAGAATAATTTAGGACACAACTCCCAAACTTTCTCCAAGGAAAGTGGAGGAAGGTTGATATAGCTACAATCCTTAAGTGGAGGAAGGCTGATGCAACCCACTATCCTTAGGTGGATCAATGGCATCAAAAGCACTCTATGTTCCAAAGCAGACTACGTTAACTATCCACACTTTGAGCACAAAGTACATAATTAAGCACAAAATATCTTAAGTAAAACCAAAACTATCTTTAAATGTAGTCAAAATCTTTAACCTGACTCTCAAGTCCCAAAGCAATCTACATTTATTGTCCACACTTTAAGCACAAAGTACATAATTAAGGATAAAATATCTTAATTAAAATCTAAACTATCTTTAAATGCAATGAAGATCTCAAGTCTATAACACAAATCACAAGGTCTCATCACACAATTTTCTGAGTCTTTCATTTTCATTTATAAGAAAGTCTTATAATTCACTATTTGATCATGGAATCCTATATTCATCAAGATCAAATAATGGAAATATTTTATAATATAATTGGTGTGGGGAATTCTTGAGTCCTGTACAAAAAAATGGGCATGGATCCCAACATGACAATCATATGAATGTTTATCAAGAATTTAAGGCTATATGAAGGCATGGGGCATGCAAGAACAACCATATGAATCGTTATTAAGCATTAAAAGCTATCATTTCACCATTGTAACTCAAAAGATATTATGAGGGATAGTTTATCTAGAGTTTATTGCTGGTTCCCTTGATTTTCATCCCTTGTTGGCACATGAAATAATTACACTATACCCAAATGCATAACTTCTAGCTTTTATTTACGTTTTGGATTCTATCTTACAAGAAGATTGTTACACAATGCAAGTATGCTACACCACTAATCTCTAAAATTGTAGTGTTTATTTAAAAATGTGTTATTCGAGTAGACAAAGCACACTAGTGCACTAGATGCAAGTATGCTACACAAAGATGTTAAAGCATAATGAACTAAGTTGTGCTAGTTTCTAAATTGTATTTCATAACTTAGCTTTGAACCCTAAATGTTCTAATGCTATTTTTATTAGAAAACTTATCTTTGCAACTTAAAAAGTCTATTGCAAATTGAATTACCTCTAAGTAGCTTCCCTTCATCTTCTAGGATAATTCTTCTAGCCTACAAGCATAGTAGCACATGACAGAAGCACATCATACTAAGATTGTTAAATTCTTCTATCGATACATTAGTTTTAAATTCTAATCTATAATCATGTTGGTATAGGATGCTAGAAATCATACTAGACTTATTCCATGCATTAAATTATAATGCTTAGCTACTTATTCATTATTTTATCCTACAAATATTTTGACGTAGGATGAAAGCATATTGCATAAGGTGCACTAGATTTTTAAATGGATTCTTTTAGAATTTTCATAGCCTATGAGCATGTTGATACACAATGCAAGCATGCTTTCACCGAGCTACACTATCTTTTGGCATACTTTGTTTAACCTTAAGTATACCTACCTACCTAACTTAGAAGATGAATAGAAGAGGCTACTCTCATAAAAGAAAGTGAAAAAGAGTTCCCCACATTATGGAGCATTCCCTACAAAAGAGATCCACAAAATTCATCAACAAGTTGAGATACATTGCCTATACAATATGAACAAATTCTAGCCTAGTAAATGGATATGTCATATCACTAGTGCTCAAGTGTAAAAGTGTAGAAATTGAGAGATAATGGTGTTGCATGTAGCATTATCATTATTATTATATTTTTTATTTAAAAATATTTTTCTCTTATCATCCCACCACCATGCCTTCATAGGTATCAACTAACACCATTGTCCTCATTATCATCATAACAATGAGATTACTCTTGTCATATCCATCATGTTAACACTTACATTTGTATCATCTATAGTTGCCATCCAAACTGAGAAGTCCTCTTGAATGCAACAAAGACCCTATGCATCCAATCAACCAAGCTTGCCCTAGTCCAAACAATGAGAGTAGGACCCAACTTTGCATAATCAATTGTATAAGAAAACATTGATTTTTCTTTTTTAAGGAAGAAAAATTTTATATGTATGACATGTGGATGAGCCATTATGGCTAAATCTTTCTCATTTCAAGTTATGTTGGTCATGAGAGAGAGAGAGAGAGAGAGAGAGAGAGAGAGAGAGAGAGAGAGAGAGAGAGAGAGAGAGAGAGAGAGAGAGAGAGAGAGAGAGAGAGAGAGAGAGAGAGAGAAGCAAAGAGAGGAATAGGGAGAGAGAAGGAAAGATAGATAGGGAAAGGAAAGAGAAGACAACTCAAGGTTTTCCTCTCCCTGCATACCCATAAAAGTATCCAAGGAGAAGATAATTCTGTTACTCATCATGAACTCGGTATCCCTATTATGCATAATCACATGCGGTAATCCATGTAATCTAAAGATATGCTCCATGAATTGACTAGCCACTTGTGAAGTAGTGAACTAGGTCTTAATAGGAATAAAATGGGCTGCCTTAGTGAGTCTATATACTATTACATAAATGCTATTCCAACCCTTTTTGGTAGTAGGTAGGCCAATAATGAAATCCATGGTAATATGTGTCCATTTTCCTTCAAGGATAGGCAATGGTTGCAACAAACCACTTTGCTTATGGTTGCTATCCTTGTTCTCCTCACAAGGCATACACTTGCACATTTGAGTATTACATTTCTCTTCACCATTAGCTACTTGTACTCTTATGGATTGCTGTAAATTAGTGGGAAAATAGTATAACCTATCCACAATTGACTTATTCACAAAACTATGTGTACTGTCACTATCTATCAGGATAAACACATCCTTTCCATAAATGGTACCCTTCATATGAAGTGTATAGGAATCTTTGAAACTGTCTAAGCATCCATGAAAATAGAACAAAGGATAGTGGCAGCAAGATGTAAATCTGTCCCACTAGGATCAAAAGGAATATGCCCACGAGGGTCAAATGAAAATCCATCCACAACCTCATAAGACTTTTTTGGATCAAGATCCTCATCATACTCTTCAAATTCAGCTTGTACACTCACTGTTTGTTCATCAATAACCTCATCATCCACATACTTAAGTACTATCATATTGTAATTCTTGGCCTTAGCATTCTTGTAAGTGCACTTGGATGCATGATTAGCCATACATTTTTCACCACATTTGAAGCATAGACGCTTTTCTTTTATTTCCTTGAAAAGATCCATAGATATGAACTTGCCATTGTTTGCTGAATTATTTTGGGATCTATGGTCACCTTGCTTTGGCTCCACTTTATTTGATTGGTGACTTTGAAGCACATTGCTATCTTGAAGCATTGAAAGTAGGGTATGTAGAGACTACTAAATGAAGTATTGGATCCTCTATAATTGCCACCAAAGTTGCATTGTTTAGCAACAACCCTTTGCTATTCAAAAGAAGTATGCATAGGAATGTCCTTCCTATACTTATGAGCATACCTCTCTACTAGCTCAATATCTTGGAATAGTGTGGTAGGTTTCTCAGCCATAACATCAACTGATAAATGAGGCTCCAAACCGTAGACATACTTATGCAACTTTGCATCATCTCTCTACATACATGGTAATATTCAAAAACTAATTTGTAACTTATAGGCTTCTTTGGTCCAAGTGATACCATATTCTTGCTAGCTTTTCTTTCTCAATGGGAGAGACAAACACTTGATCCATCTTAGCTTTGAATTCCTCCAAACTATCTACCTACTAATTTTTTCTCTTTATCTCCACCATGTATGAGCAAAGCCCTCAAGGGGTGAAATGTACCAAAGTAAATCTTTTGGTCACCTAACTTAGGAAAAATGTCAAAGTAAGACTCTAATTTTGAAGTCCACTCCTCCAAATCAGCCAATGATGATGAATGGCCACTATATTTGGTGAACATAATCTTATCACAGAGTTCCCTCTCAACAGAGCCTTGCTGTCCATTAGTTACTTGGGGATACAAGTCCATGTAACTATTATTAGGGTTTGAAATATTAGAGGTACTCATATGATAGTTGGTTTGAAACCTGCCTCCTAGAGGAATAGACAGCTATCTTCTAATGGTTTGAGGAAGATTTGTCACATGAATGCTCAAAATAGACTCATCAGCCCTAAAAGAAGTTTCCCCAATCTCATAAGTGATGTGTGGTATCCATTTCTTCCCAATGATACCTAGTTGAGGATTATTATTTGATGACTAAAAGGACTATTTATCTCTAATCTCTTTGTTTTCCATTTGTGCTACCATAAGCATAGAGATTTGAGCACTAAGTTTGTCCAAATAATCTCTAGTGAAAGAAGTAAACTTCTCCAAGGAATGCTTAATAGATTGGGCCATGTGATCCATGACTTCAGTGGCTGCATATTGGATTGAACTAACTATTCAACCACTTGATCCAATTTAGAAACTAATTCCATATATCTAATGGAATGCCTAGTCTCATGGTTACAAAGAGTGGCATTAATAATACTATATGCACCATATTCTTGAGAATATTTATCATCATGATGTGCCTTAAGTATTTCCTCATGTGGTTCCTTAATTTGTTGCTAAACATCATCATTAGGTTTTTTATTTCCCTTGTTTCTAGCCATTCTTATTCATTGGTACAGTGCAACCCTATTAGACGCCCTGATACAAAAATGGCTATAACTTTTGGCTCTAATATTGGAATCAATAACTTTTTGATGAAAATTGAATCCAATGAATAGTTGTTGAGGATGAGCTATAACACTCAATTTCAAAATCAAAATAAAATATTCTAGAAATATTCTTTTATTATTGTACAAAATAATCATGCACCCTATAAAAGCACTATTTTAGTGTATCCACCTCCCTAAGTCCAAGATAAGGTCTCCCAACCCTATGGTACCCTTGTATATGACCTCTAAGAGCTGAATACAACCTACAATACCTTGTATAGGTCGTGAAAATTCTTTGGATTACTATGTAACACTTGTAACCAAGTAAAAAGTCTCCCAAAAGTGGTCCCAATTCTCTATTTGAGTGAAATACTCTGTGTAAGGCATGTAACCAATCTGTGATAACCTGTAACACATGTAGATGATTGAAAACCAGCCCAAATGAAGGTCCAATTGCCCTATTGCCACGGAATATACCTATCCCCTGCTATAAGGAGTATAATGACTGAAATTTTTCCTATAGTAAACCTATGATAACTTGTATAATCCCTATAACTAATCAATGGAGTACCAATCAATGCTATCTAGCTGAAATCTTTAAATCTTCAATGATTCCACTCATGGTATCTATGGTTAGGGATATAACAACATGATCGACTCTCTACATGAGCTCCAAATCACTGAGAGGTGGGCAAAGTTCCCCTCGAGATGGTTGGTTTCACCCCTTTGAGATCTTTAATAGTGGTGGAGGGTCACCTCACTATTATCCTACTATCTCCACTAGCATCCACCTTTTTCCTCATTGGGAATATCAACCTGGTAGGAGCATTCTAATTAAGAAGACATGAATGAGATGCATAACTAAAAATTTCTTTCAGTCTTCAATAATATACAAGATTTGATCGATAAAATTTTGGAATCAAGAAATAGGGGTTGGCTAAGGATCTTAACAATGTAATTCAGTGACTCGCTAATTGCAAGTACTTACTCTTTATAATATTTCTTTATTGGGCAAAGAGAATCATACAACCAAATCATGGTTATGCATCAAGACAATGTAAATGACATTCATTATGAAATAGGACTAAAATGAATGTTAAATTTCAATGAAAAGTCTCTAATCAATGAGAAAGATGCTAATCTCTAATCTATTGATCAATTCAAAGAATTAATTGATCAAGAATCTCCCATCGACAAGTGAACAAGCTTTAAACAAGTGTATATTGAGAGATTTCAGAGATTAAGCAAGAAAAATACTTTGATCAATCTTGAAGGAGACGATTGATTCACTGACAATCAAGCCCGAATCAAGCTTTAGTACAATGGTTGAAGAAACTTCCATATTCCGTAAAATTCAGCCCATACATGCTTGAAGAAGATTAAATCCGTGAAGAATCAATGCTTTGAGCTTGCTTGGACACTTGAATGTCAAAGATTCAAGCTCTTTGAACAAAATCCCCAAAATATAACTCTATTATGAGCTTCAAGAGGCTCAATGTGCTAAAATATTTGAAATGTCTTCAATCTTGAAGCCAATCTTGCTCCAAAATGGCAGTTGTAGAGAAGCCTTGGAGATCAAGAAAAGTCAAATATTGAAGAGATTGAATCTTCCAAACTTGTGCCTACAATGGTTGCCATGCTATGTATTAGGGTTTCAAAGAAGGAAGATGAAGTTCAGAGGCTTCAAGAGGATAATTCGTGTTGAGTATGATGTCAAGAACTAGTCCCAATGAGTAAGCAAGCTAGAGATGAGTGATCATTGGCTGCCATGGACTATGGAGAGGGAGCAAGAAATCAATACAAATTGTGGCACAATTTTGGGCATGTTCCTAGTGTTCTCTTGAGCTTTATGCATCATCTATGGTGATTAAAATGATCAATAAGAGATGCATAATCATTGCCCCTCACTCAGAAGGAATGATTGATCAATAAAGAGGCAAGAGATAGGATTTCTTGGTAGCCACCATGAAAGCTTCAACCAAAAGCTTGAAAGAGAGAAGAAAGAGAAAGCCTGCCTTGAAAAGTAACTAGACTTTTAACAAAAACTAACTCTATTCTCCATGTCTTTAACTATTTTACCTTTAAAATGACATGTTATAGAGGTAGGACCTACTATTTTGTCCAATATACCTCTAACTTTTTCTTCAAGTACTTGAGTTAGCTCTAACTAGCTGTCCTTGGTCACTGCACTTATTCATTTTTAATCTCACACCCAATCCTTGAATAACCAAAAGATAACTAGCCTATGGAAGAAATCCAAGAAAAGATTGAACCAAATGATCAAAAACCAATGCTCTGATACCACTTGTAAAGGAGAGGGCTGAGAGGTCAAAGAAAGAAGAGGAGAAGAAAGAGAAAAGAGGAGAGACAATGAGTGATGAGGAGAGAGAAATACTAGAAACATAGGAAAGAAGAGAGAGAAGCCATGAAAGCTGAGTACAAGCAAGTGAGATAAGAGATACTAATTGTATTATGATAAAAGATGTCAAAAATTACATGTCTCATACCTTTTATACAGATATCAATGTGAAAAGGTATTATTAATAACTCTCTCACTAAAACATATATTTCCATCTTCTTATAGATTCCCTATAAATGGATAAGATGTCCATCAATGGTAAACTCCATGTATATCTATGAGAAATCCATAACGATCTTTCCTAAGGTCATCAATCAATCATGCCCAAGTACAATATCTGTGGGTTCCATTTCCAAAGTAATTAGATTCACCTTTGCTTTATAATTTTCAACCAACTATATGGGAACCTACAGACACATTTGAGTGTTGATCTCCTCTTCACCATTAGCTACTTATACTCTTATAGGCTACTATAATTCAATGGAAAAATACTGCAATGCCACCAAAGTTAACTTGTTTACCAACATCCCTTTTCTTTCCAAAAGAAGATTGAATGGAAATATATTTCCTATACTTATGAGAATACCTCTCTACTAGCTCAATAGCTTGGAATAGTGTGGTAGGTTTTTGGGCCATAACATCAACTGAAAAATTAGTCTCTAGACCATAAATGTATTTATGCAACTTTGCATCATCACTCACACTCTCTACATATATGGTAAGATTCAAAAACTAGTTGGTATACTCTCTAAATAATAGGCTTCTTTGGCCTAACTAATAGCATCTTCTAGCCAACTTTTTCTTCTCAATGGGGGAGACGAATACTTGAGCCATCTTAGCTTTGAATTCCTCCCAACTATCAACCTCCTAATTTTTCCTCTTTGTGTACCTCCATACATGAGCAAATCCTCAAGGTGAAGTATAGAAAAATGAATATTTTGGTCATCGGATCTAGGAAAAATGTCAAAATAAGATTCTAACTTTGAAGTACACTCTTCCAATTTAGCCAATGATGATGAATGGCCACTATATTTGGTCAACACAATCTTATCACCAAGTTCCCTCTCAATAAAGCCTTGCTATCCATTAGTTACTTGGCATTGTGATCCATGTAATTACCAATGGGATTTGAAAGATTAGAGGCATTCTTATGAAAATTGGTTTGAAACTTGCCTGAAGGAATAGGTGGCTGACTTCTAGCTTCTTGAGGAGGATTTGACCCATGAATGCTCAAAATAGGCTCATCATGTCAGAGAGAGAACCAGGGAGAGAGAAAGAGGAGAGAGAAAGACTGCAAAGGAGAGAGAAAGACTGCAGGAAGAGAGAGAATAAGAGTGACGAGGAGAGAGAAAGACTAGATTTAGAGAGAGAAAGACAAGAAAGAAGGGGAAGCCATAGAAGCTGTGAGCAAGAAGGGAGAGAAAGACTGTAGTTGTATTAATTTGTCAAAAGATGTGAAAAATTACAACTTCTCTTCTTATATACCAATGTCTGTGTGACATGGCATATTATCAACATTCTAACTATTCCCAACTTCTTACAATCCATCCCTTCCCAAAAGTTTTTGTCCTAAAAAACAAACCTAGAAAGAGCTAGAGAAGAGATGGATAGAACACAGTACTACTCTGTTTTACAGCTTTACAAATGGAAAATGAATGAAGAATGACCATTACAAGGGCTGAATTTGAAGAACGGAAAGAAGACCCAACTATATACATGACTTGAAGTACTTCAGAAGCAAATGTAGCCATAAAGTCTTCAACAAATAGTTCGAGAAGAAAGTAGACAGATTGTTGAATAAATAGTCCCTATTGGACCAAATCTGCCATAACTTTTGATAGAAGTGTCCAAATAAGATATTCCACATATCAAAACGAAGCTCTTGCAGAGTACTTTAAGCCCATGTAGATAGCTTAATTCTGAAAATTAGGTACGATAAAAACTGTTCTAAAACAACGTGCTGTCCTGAACCAGTCTGCATCAATACTAGCTCCATAAGCAATAGGCTTCAGCCACCAATGTATCCCTCAAGTATGGATACTCATCCAATATTGAATCAGGTCTCCAAGAAGCCTCTTCAGAGGGTAAACCTCTCCATTTAATCAAATATTCCATAATAGAACGTGATCGAAGCTTCTTTTCGCGCTGACCTATAACAGTCTCTGGGATGTACTGAACAAGACCATCTTCATCAATAGGTGGCAGCTCATCAACTATATCCACTGGATCACCATAATAGGGCTTGAGCTTACTAACATGGAAGACGTTATGAATCTTTGTAGAAGAGGGAAGCTCTAGTTTGTATGCCAAATCTCCAATCCATTTAAGGATCCTGTAAGGGCCATAAAATTTGTGGGCAAGCTTATTATTGGATCCATCTTTCAATGTAGAGTACTTGGATTTGGGCACCTTCAACAAAACCAGCTCTCCTTCTTGAAATTCTAAAGGCCTCCTCTTCTCATCAGCATACATCTTCATTTGATCTTGAGCCTTCCTTAGATTCACCTTGCATTGCTGAAGAAGGGTCTGCATTCTTTCCAACTCTTCCTTCCCATGAGGATTGATCTTTTCATTAAAGATGACTATGGGTAAGGGCACCTTGTAACCATACAAAGCCTCAAAGGGTGAAACTCCTATGCTCGCATGAGTGGAATTGTTGTAAGCAAACTCAGCCAAGTGTAACCAAGAATCCCATGAGGTTTGGACATCATAGCAAAAATAGCGAAGATAAGTCTCCAACCACTTATTAACTCTCTCTGTCTGTCCATCAGTTTGGGGATGATAAGCCATAGATGGAGCCAACTTAGTGCCCATAGATGTAAATACCGCTTGCCAGAAGTTACTCATAAACTTTGAGTCCCTATCATGAACAATCACTTGCGGTAATCCATGTAATCTGAAAATATGCTCCATAAACTGGTTGGCCACTTGAGAAGCAGTAAACTGAATTTTTGTTGGGATAAAATGAGCTGCTTTGGTGAGTCTGTCAACCACCACATAAATACTATTCCACCCCTTCTTGGTAGTAGGTAAGCCAGTGATAAAGTCCATAGTAATATGAGTCCATTTACCCGTAGGAATAGGCAACAAACCTCCTTGCTTATGGGTGCTATCCTTATTTTGCTGATAAGGCATACACTTCATAACGAAGTCCTTGACATCTTTCCACAGTCCCTTCCAATAAAAGCTCTTGCTGATCCTGTCATAAGTCTTGAAAACTCCCAAGTGTCCAGCTAAAGGCGAAGAATGTAACTCCTCCATAATTTTCCTCTTGAAAGAAGAAGTAGAGGGAATAACAATCTTGCCCTTCCACCAAATAAGACCATTTTTAAGGTGGTAATGCGAGTTTTCTTCCATAAGACCTTGCTGTAATTTCTGAAAGATTTGGCCGAATTCCTCATCTAAGAGATAAGCCTCCTGTAGTTCTTCAATCCAATCACTATGTAGTTCTGTCATGGCTGACACTTTGCAGGCCCACATACGAGAAAGAGAATCAGCCACTATGTTATCTTTGCCCCTTGTATGAGCGATATCAAAGTCATAATTTTGTAATGTAGCTACCCATCGTCATTGCTTTGGAGTGAGATTTGACTGAGTAAGGAAATACTTGAGTACCCGATGATCACTATGTACTCTGAATCGGCTGCCATATAAGTAATGGTGCCATTTCTTGATTGCATGTAGGATAGCCAACATTTCCTGGTCATAAACATTCATGGCCATCTCCTTATCTGTAAGCTTACGACTCTCAAATGCAATTACTCCATGCTCCTGAAGCAAAACAACCCCAATGCCACGGCCACTAGCATCACACTGTATAGTAAACTCCTTGGAAAAATCCGGGCATACTAGGATAGGAGCAGAAGTAAGTAATTCCTTTAATTGGTTGAAGCTGCTATCTGCAAGAGCATCCCAAAAGAAAGCCTCTTTCTTCAACTTGTCAGTCAAAGGAGCTGCAATTGCCACATAATGCTTTATAAATCGGCGATAGAATGAAGATAGACCAAGAAATCCTCTAAGAGAGGTAGTAGTAGTAGTAGGCATTGGCCAATCTCTTATGCATTGCACCTTCTTGGGATCAGCTTGTATTCCTTTTTCACTGACTATATGTCCCAAGTATTCCACTTCAGTCTGCATAAAAGAACACTTCTTCTCCTTAGCAAAAAGCCTGTGATGTCTCAACACATCAAAAACCTTCCTCATATGTGACAAATGATCCTGTAAAGTCTTGCTATAGATCAAAATGTCGTCAAAGAACACCAAGACAAACTGAAAGAGGAAAGGTTGCAAAATCTTATTCATCTGGCTTTGAAAGGTAGCTGGAGCGTTTGTAAGCCCGAATGGCATCACTAAGAAATGGTAGAGCCTACGATCAGTCCTAAAAGCAGTCTTGACTTCATCACCCTCTCTTATGCAAATCTGATGATACCCTGATCTCAAATCAATCTTCGTAAAGAATCGAGCCCCCTTAAGTTCATCAAGCAAATCATCAATCCTGGGTATAGGATACCTGTTCTTCACTGTTATCTTATTGAGATCCCTGTAGTCAATGAACATTCTGAAAGATCCATCTTTCTTTTTGACTAACAGGACTGGAGATGCATAAGGTGAAGAGCTTGGTTCAATGAATCCCATTTCAAGAAGCTCTTTGATTTGCTTGGCTACTTCCTCTCGTTCACATTTTGATCGTCTATAAGGTGGCTTGTTGATTGTCTTTGAGTTGGGCTCCAAATCAATGGGGTGATCCACCACTCTTTTAGGAGGCAGTGAAGTAGGTACTTCAAATAAATCTCTATACTCCTCAAGAAGAGCTGTCAAGGCTGGATGGTTTGCTGAATTATTGGGCTGATTCTATGTTTCTTTGTTCAAATGCAAAACAAATATCTGTGAGCGCTTCTTGTACTCTTTCTTGAGTTGTTGAATGGTGATAATCTGAAAATCAGATCTACTAGGGATTCCCTGTAAATGGATGAGCTGTCCATTGGAGAAAAACTCCATATATAACTGTGAGAAATCCATAGTAATCCTGCCTAAGGTCATCAACCAATCACAACTAAGTACAATATCTATGGGCCCCATTTCTAAAGTGATCAGGTTTACTTTGACTTCAAAATTTTCAGCCATCTGCAAAGAAACCTGTGGGAAAATCTGTGTGTTGATTTCCTCTTCACCATTAGCCACTTGTACTCTAATGGGCTGCTATAAGTCTGTGGGAACACAATTCAACTTGTACATAATGGACTTATTGACAAAACTGTGAGTACTGCCACTATCTATCAGGATGAACACTGGCTTTCCACATATGCTTCCCTTCATACGAAATGTATTAGGGCTCTTAGATCCTGTCCAAGCATCCATAGAGATAGAACAATTAGTGGCAGCAGGTGACTCATCACAAAATCCACCAGGATCAAATGGAACATCCCCGCCTGGATCAAAAGGAAAAGAGTTAGATGGATCATAAAAGTACTCGTGTCCACCATCATCCTCGAAATCTTCATTTTCAGCATTGGTTGTGACTGCATTAGCTTCATCTATGTCATTTTCAAAGTCCTCAAGAACTAGCATACTCTGAAACTTTGGCTTGGCGTTTTTGTATACACACTTTGAAGCATGGTCAGGAGTATACTTTTCTCCACACTTGAAGCATAAGCCCTTGTCCTTTCTTTCCTTGTAAAGATCCATGGGAATAGATTTGGGATTTGTATTGGCTAAAGTGGACTTAGACTTGTTGTCACCCTGCTTAAATTCAACCTTTGGACTGTTTGCTGTCCTGAAATTACTTTGAAGCCTAGAAGCATTAAATGGAGGATAAGTTGGTACCTGTAAGCTCCCACTAGGCATATGATTGCTGCCATAAATGTTACCAACTTGTCCTTGCTTTAAAACAGTCCTTGGTTGTCCATAACTTGGCTGAAATGAAGACTCTTTCCTATACTTTCTTCCATAGCACTCTGCAAGCTCAATAGCCTTGAAAATTGAAGTAGGATTTTGCGCCATAACATCAGCTGACAAGGACGGTTCTAAACCATACATAAACTTGTGTAACTTGGCCTCATCACTGATGCTTTCCACATACATGGTCAAGTTGAGGAATTGGTTTGTATATTCTCTTACAGTTAGGCCCCTTTGTTCCAAACCATACCATCTTCGTGCTAGCTTCTCTTTTTCAAGAGGCGAAACAAAGACTTCAACCATAAGTGCCTTGAAAGCTTCCCAATTCTCAATAAGTACATTCTCTTTCTTGATATACCTCCACCAAGTGTGGGCAAATTCTTCTAAGTGCAAGGAAGCAAAGTGTATCTTCATATCATCAGTTTTAGGAAATATGTCAAAGTAGGACTCCATCTTAGAGGTCCATTCCTCTAATTCTGATGGTGAAGATGACTGGCCATTGAATTTGGCTAAAACAATTTTGTCCTTGAATTCTCTATCATGAAAGGGTTGCTGTCCCAAAACTGGCTGATCAGGATTTCCAAGTACAGAACCTCCAAATTGAGACTGAAATATTCCAACAGGTGGTTGAGAATTACCATGTAATCTTCCTGTTGGTAAAGCACCCCTAGAATTCTGAGTATGCAGTCCAAAATCTTGAGTATTGGCTCCATTCAAACTGCCCAAATAGTCATCATGCCTTTGTGAAGCTTCTTCTACTTCATACTGACTATTTGGAATTCCTCTTCTTCCAATGATTCCATCTCCATGACCATTTTGGTTGGATGGCTGAAGTGGGACTGAAGGGCCACTATTTGAACAAGCCTTCTCATTGGCTTCTCTTGATCCCATTTGCAACTGCATTAATTGAGAAAATTGTGCCATAAGTTGAGCATTAGATTCTACTAATTTATCAATGGAAGCCTTGGTTTGGGTAGTTGAATCTATCCACTTATCAACGGTAGACTTCGTTTGACCATGAGATAAAATCATATGCTCCATTGTTGACAAAATTGCCTCATGACATTCCCTATGTCTTAGTTCATGGGCACACAAAGTATCAGTGAGTATACTGATTTCTCCTTGTTGTTGAAGCTCTTCAGGGTTCTCTTGAAGTGTGCTTTCCATCATGGAATCCCTAATTTGCTGTGCATAATCCTCATGGACCTTATTTTTGCCTTTATGTCCTGCCATACTAGTGCAGTCCTACAGTACCCCCTGTCAGTAAAATGGCTATAACTTTGGCTAGGAAACTCCAATTTCAGAACTTTTTTGTGTGAATCAAAGCTAAAAATGCACTCTTCGAGATTAGCTATAGCACGCTATAACAGGTTTAGGATAGAAAATTCTATAGCTGGATTTCAGAGTCTGAACTGTCCAGTCCTGCACCCTGTTTAGACCTGTAAGTGCCCTGTTTTGACCCTATAATGCAAGAGAGTAACCTCAAATGGCTACCAAACCCTGCAAAGGGGTATATAGGACCTGTGGGTACCCTGTAGTACCTGCACTTGTGCTTCAGCAATGAAGGGTGTACCTATATCCACATGTAAATACCCTGTAAGTGACCTGTAAATTCCTTGTTTTACCCTGTTTTAGTCCTGTAGGTACTTGAGTCCTTTGAAAGTCTTCAATCTTCAATCTTCAATCCTCCACTCGCTGTACCTGTGTGAGGGATAAAATGGCATGACAGGCTCCCTACACGGGCTCCGAATCACCGGGAGGTGGGCAAACTTCCCCCCGGGTCGGTTGGTTGTACCCCTTCGGGATCTTCGATAGTGAGGGAGGGTCACCTCTCTTTCGTCCCACTATCTCCCCCGGCATCCACCTTTTTCCTCGGTGGGAATATCAACATGGCAGAGGCTAGTGTGCTAAGCAATCAGCATGATATGCAATTCAGAAATATTCATTCAGCCTTCCATGAGATGCAATTGATTGAGATAAGAAAATTTGGGATAGGAGAAGGGTCTTACCGCCGCTGCAATTCAATGACTCACTGATTGCTAGTACTTACCCTTTTACAATATTTCAATTTAGGCAAAAGAGAATCAACCAATCAATTGGATTAGAGTAAACAAAGGCACCAATCAATGTATTCAGTCAATAAGATTCACGTGTTATGCTGAAATCTCAGATTGAGGCCTCTAATTCACTAATTGAAGCTAATATGCATTAGGCAAGCATTGCATTCATGAATAGATGGATTCAAGCAAAGGTTGGCTGAGAATTTGATGAAAATGTTCAATTCTTTAATCTCTCAATCAAATGGCTTAAGCTCAGCAATTGGATTAATGAGAGAGATTAAAAATTGAAGAGAAATACATTGACATGGCTGAAAATGACTTGTCAAATGCTTGATAGGGCTCCTGGTTGTCCAATGTTAGCAAAATAATCCATAAGGCTTGCTTATCTGATGGTTGAGACCAATCTTCAAGCTTCAAATGCTTGAAATTGTAGCATTAAACCCGTTTCCCCAAATTTTTGCTCCATAGAAGCTCTTGATCCTCAATCTTTAACCATCCCGTGCTTAATCCTTGCAATTTGTTGAAGAATCCTTGCTGAGATGATTCCACGGGCCAAAAGGATGAAGAATCTTCAAGAAATTGTCAAGAAATGGAAGCTTGGGCTGAAGCTTTCATGGCTGCCCATGGATTGTTCACCTAGGGTTCAAGAAGAGCTGAGGAATCTTTAAATGTGGCTGAGAATCTCAATATGGATGAAGATTTATGCTTGGAATGGATCAAGAAGAGTGCCAGAGCTGAGAGGAAGCAAGCTGAGGTAGGGGTAGGGCTGGACTCAACCCGAAAATTGCGCCGCAATTTTTGGGGATGCTTCTGGCCTGAATGCTGAACCAATCTTGAGCAATCTTGTGCTCAACCTGAAGCTCTTGATGAGTAGGATCTATTCCAGGTAGTTTTTGGTAAAGAAGATCAGAGATAAGAGAGAGATGAACAGATCTTGGTGCTGAACTTCCATGGAACTTGCAGGAATTTCCAGGAAAGGGGAAAGAGAAACCCCTCTTTTCAAAGTAACCACAGTTTGTTCCCAAACTAGGCCCGGTTAACCATCCTTTACCCTAGTTACCTTCAATTTTGCATAAAATTTGGTGACGTCCAGCCATTTAAGCCTTTACCCGCCATATTTGACCTTGGATATCTCCAGATGTAGTCACTTGCTAACTGTAGTTGTCCTGCAGCACTCCACTAGTCACTGTCTTGAACCATTTTTGTCTGAAATTGGTTTTGAAATAGGAAAATGAGACTGAAATTGGAAGAAAATAATGGATCAAAGATTGAAGCTCTGATACCACTTGTCAGAGAGAGAACCAGGGAGAGAGAAAGATTGCAGAGGAGAGAGAAATACTGCAGGAAGAGAGAGAATAAGAGTGATGAGGAGAGAGAAAGACTAGATTTAGAGAGAGAAAGACAAGAAAGAAGGGGAAGCCATAGAAGCTGTGAGCAAGAAGGGAGAGAAAGACTGCAGTTGTATTAATTTGTCAAAAGATGTGAAAAATTACAACTTCTCTCCTTATATACCAATGTCTGTGTTACATGGCATATTATCAACATTCTAACTATTCCCAACTTCTTACACATCAATCCTAAATGAAGTCTCCCCAACCTCACAAGTGGTATGTAGTATGCCCTTCTTCCCAATAATACTTGACTGAGGATTATTATTTGATGGCTAAAAGGATTTCTTGTCTCTATTCTCTTTGTTTTGCCATTTATGTTGCCACAAGCATAGAGATTTGAGCACTAAGTTTGTCCAATGAATCTCTAAAAGAAGAGGCAAACTTCTCTGAGGGATCCTTTGTAGAGTGGGCTATTTTCTCCATGGCTTCCTTGGTTTGAATGTTGAATTGAACCATCTATTCAACCACTTGATCTAGTTTAGAGACTAACTCCATATGTTTGATAGAATGTTTAGTCTCATGGTTACAAAGAGTGGCATTGAGAGTGTTATATGTGCCATATTCTTGAGATTCCTCCTCATTAAAATGTGCCTTAGGTATTGCCTCACATGTTTCCTTAATTTGTTATTACTGAACATTGTCATTAGCCTTTTTCTTTCCTTTGTTTCTAGCTATTTTTGCTTGCTATTACAGTGTAATCCTAATAGACCCCCTATCACTCAAATGGCTATAAACTTTTGCTCCAATATCAACATCAAGAACTTTTTGATAGGAAAAAAAGTTGAGAAATAGATCTTTAGGATGAGCGCTATAACATTCCACTTTAAAATAAAAATAATTTTTTAAAGAAATATTCTTTTTCTACTATACAGAATAGTCCTACAACTTGTAAAAACATTGTTTTGGTCTATCTACCTCTCTTAGGTCCAAACTAAGGTCTTTTGAAATACTCTACAACACCTATAGCCAATTAGAACGTAACTCAAAATCGATCCCAATTCAATGTTTGACTAAAATATCATATGTACAACCTCTAATCAACCTCGAATAACATGTAGTACTTGTAGATGGTTGAATGTCAATCCTGATTACTATCCAAGTACCCTATTACTCCTGTGTATACTTGTACGATGGTAATGAAGGGTAAAATAGGCTCGAATTCCTTGTAATAAACTTGTATTAGACATGTAAAATGCATGTAACTAATCAATGAGACCCTAAAATCAATGCTCTTCAACAAAAATCTTTAGGTCTTCAATGAATCCACTTGTGGTACCTGTGATGAGAGATATAATGTCGTAATAACATGCTCCCTACACAAACTCTGAATCACCAAAAGGTGGGAAAAGTTCCCCCTAGATCTATTGGTTGCACCTCTTTGGGATCTTTTATAGTGCGGTAGGGTTACCTCTGTATTGTCCCACTATCTCCCTTGATATCCACCTTTTTCCTAGGTGGGAATATCAACATGGCCAAAGCATTCTATTTAAGAAAATAGGGATGAAATACATAACTAAAGGTTTCTTTTAGACTTCACGATATGCAAAGATTTGATTGATGAAAATGGAATCAAGGAATGGAGGTTGGCTAAGGATCTTATCATTGCAATTCGGTGACTCATTGATTGCAAGTACTTACCCTTTACAATATTTATTCTTAGGCACAAGCGAATCACACAATCATATCAAGGTCATGCATCAAGACAATGTAAATGGTAATCAGTGATAAAAGAGAACTAAAATGAATCACAAATTTCAAGTACTAGGCTCTGATTATTGAAGAGAAGCACTAATCTTTGATCTATTGATCAATTTGGAAGCTTAATTGATCAAAAATCTCCCATCAACAAGTGGAAAAGCTTGAAACAAGTGGATGTAAAAAAAAAATTAAAGATTAAGAAAATGAAATACATCTTATTGACTTGAAAAATATGATTGATTCACTTAGAATCAAACCTCAGTCTATTGGTTGAAGAGATTTTCCCAAATCCACTCATAAAGCTTCATGCTCCAAAGAATCCATTAAATTTAGCCCATACATGTTTGAAGATCATGAAATCCTTGAAGAATCAATGGCTTGAGTCCTCTTGAACATGTGAATACCAAATACTCAAGCTCTCTAAGAAAAAGCCCCAAAATATAGCTCCATTATGTACTTCAAGAATCTTGATGTGCTGAAATCTTTCCAATGTCTTCAAACTTGAAGCCAATCTTTCTTAATAATGGTAATATAGAAGCCTCAAAAGTTTGGAAGAGCCAAATATTGAAGAAATTGAAGCTTTTAAACCTGTGGCTATGGCTTTGCTCCTTGTTTTTAGGGCTTTTAGAGATCCTTGATCAAAGGAGTGAAGAAGGAGGTTAAATATCACTTGTAGAAGGAGGTTATTTGCTTGCTTGAAGCATGGAGAAGTTGGAAACAAATGATCAATGGTTGATGAATAATGTAGAGTAGTGTAGGCAACACATTTTACACCAAAATTTGTAGGCCTCCTCCTGGAGTCTTCCCCTTGGTCAATGCCTTAAATCTGGAATTCTACATGTTGCTCTTGAATTATAGAAACTTTTCCCCATGGTTAGAAGAAGAGATATGATCACTGAGAAGCAAGAAGTAGGGTTTCTTGGCAGCCACCATGGAAGCTTTAGCCAAAAGCTTGAAAGAAAGATGAAAGAGAAAGCTTATTTGAAAAGTAAATGGACTTCTAATCATGAACAACTCTATTTTATCCTTCTTTTACTATTTTACCTTCAAAATGACCTCTATCTTATCCATGACCTACCATTTTGTCCATGATGCATCCAATTTTGTCCTCATGTACTCCAGTTAGCTCTAACTAAGCTATTAGAGCTTACTAGACTGTCCATGATGCATCCAACTTTGCCCTCATGTCTATTCAACCAAATGGATCAAATACCAATGCTCTAACAGCACGTCAAGAAGAGGATTGAGAGATGAGAGAAAGGAGAGCAGAAGAGAGAGGAGTGATGAGGAGAGAGAAAGACTAGAAAGTTAGGAAAGGAGAAAGAGAAGCCATGAAAGCTGTGAATGAGGAGATGAGATGAGAGACACTAATTGTATTATTGCAAAAAGATTTCAAATTTTGCATGTCTCACACCTTTTTTGCCTATGCCAATGTGACAAGGTATTATTAATGATCTCTCAGTAAAACATATGTCTTCCCAACTTCTTACATGTTGCATATACCAAGCATAACCAAGAACCTCATTTGTGTGGTCAAATGGTGAAACATGCATTGCAAGTTTGGTTCACGTCTTATGGTTGCTATATAGAGAACCTTGGATATTGGTATGCTTACATAAGGTTCATATGTTGTGGGGCTAACATTAAAATTTTGCATAAGTGGATTGATCTTGTAAATGTGTAGTATTTGAAAAATATATAATCAAAATGGATTGTGGATGGCTTACCAACATTTAAAACTACATTTTTGATTTGGAGAGTCAAAGTCTTCCACAAAAGCCACATTTGGATGCAATGGGGCAACATTGTGCTATGCAAGTCTACAATTGACTATGCCTTGTTTTATGTAGTACATGTATCATTAAACTTGTATAGTTAGATGGATGTAGATTGGGCTAGAAGTATTTTAGACAGGGGGTCTACCAGTGGGTTTTTTTTTTCCCTTTGGGAGTGGTGCTATTACTTGGAGTAGCAATAAATAGAATATAGTTGCACTATCTAGTATAGGTAGAGTACATGGTGTTGTAGGCAACATGTGAGATAGCTTGGCTATAAAAGCTACTTAATGATTTGGGGGTGTAGGCTGATAAGAAGGTTATCATCTTGTTATCATCTACTATGATAATCTTAGTAGCATTCAATTTGCCAAGAATCCAATGTATCATGCAGAGACCAAACACATAGAGGTTCGTTACCATTTCATTTGAGAGGGGGTTTTAGTAGGTGCCAATTAACTTGTTTTATGTCAATACAGAGGATCAAGCTACAAATATTTTCACAAGGATTTGGGAGCTCAAAATCTCTACCACTTCAAGAATATGCTTAGAATCCTAAAGGGAGTGTTGCGATGTCGAGCTCCACATGATGAGTTGGCATCCACCACCACTACATGCCTTGGTCATGTGGCAAGATCTTACTCACTAGAGCATTAGGTGACCAACATGGAGGATATGCCAATGATTCTGTAATTGGACTATAACCACATATTTCATGCTTGGTTATGGCACATTTATTATGGCACCTCATCCAAATGTACATTTGGTTTAGTACTTTCATATTATTAGTCTTTTATCATGTTGTAGACCAAGTTCTTTTGTGTGGAGGTAGACAAAGAAGAAGACTATTTCAGACCTACTTTTTTGTGTGCTCAAGTCTCCATTATGTGTGTCCACTCTTGCTTACTTTACCTCTCTCTCGTTGTATGTCTACACTAATCATCTTTAGCACATGAGATAAAAGTATTTTGTGCGAATGGTGTGTTTAAAGTTAATGAAGAATGTTAAAAGAATTTTGGGTTGTTATAAGTTCTAGCACCAAGTGTATATTTTAGCTAATTATTTACAAATCCTTTGAATTTTTTAACAACTCCGTAAACATTTCCATATTTATGCCTCATTAGGTAAGTATCCACACAACATAGACATTGGTAGACTCATTTACATTAGAAATGCAAGCGATCTATATCATATAGTGTAATGGCAATATGAAAGACCTTTTGAATTGTTCCCTTGTGTCCTTGAAGTCTATTCCCCACTAAACACAATATGAACATTAATAGACGTATTTACACTAGAAATACAAGTGTATCATATACCATAATGGCAATACTACACACTTTTGTCACTTATTCCCTTGTCATTATTCTCTTTGAAGTCTAATATCCTTTAGTAAGAGAGATATAAATATTTGTTCAAAATGGAATGATTAAATTTAAAAAATATAATAAGAGAATTTTACTTGGGCTGTGTAAAATCTAGATAGTGATAGAATTCCAATTAGTAATAATGCATTTGTTCTAATACTAAAAAACACTTTCACAAGTTGTAGTCACAAAGTGTTTATTTTAGTTGATTAGTCTACAAATCCTCTTTAAGTGTTTATTCCATAAAAAGCTCAATATTTTTGCCTTGTTAGTTGAACATTCACACAATATTCACATTAACTTACTTTTAGAGTTTCAAACAACTTGTATCATATACCAAAATAAGAACCAACCAAGGATTCATAAAGGTGAGACTCTTAATCTGCAAAAAATACAAAGAGCAAACTCTTGTTTCCAAAAGCCCTTTATGGATAGAAATCATGGATCTAAAGGCGAAACTTTTACTTTACAAAGATATGCTAAGATAGAATTCTTGTTTCCAATAGCCCTTTTATGGATTGGAGAAATTGCCCCAATCATTCATTCTTTCTTTGGGAAAGGATTATGTATTTTGATTACAATGTTCCAAATAAATATGCGACTATAGAAAATGGATCTTTGATGACAATAACTCGTTACCTTTATGAAGTCAGAGTGGTCTAAGAGATTGGATGGAATTTTCTTAGTAAGGAAATCATTGGGTATCTACCTTAACTTTTTCTATGATTTGGAATCCTCTTCCTTGATACATGCAAGAAGACGAGAAAGGAGAGAATATGAGTGAAAGCAATTTAAGAAGAACTAGACAAACTAGATGAAGATGAAGAATAAAGAGAAAAATGATGAAAAGACACAAAATGGTTACATTCATGCTCGGTTTAGGCACGGATTTCCAAAGCACCTAGGTTTGGGTACAAAAGTCTATCCATATAAGAAACATGTGTGTATGCTCATTTGGCCTTACATTCAAACAATTTTCCATCTACCTAACCGAGGAGTTTTCACTTCTGTGGTAATCTCTTTCAACCATGTTTCATTTTCATCATGTTAATCATTGCACGTTAAAATATAATGTTAATGAATGAATAACATGTATTGTACATACATCTATCAAAAACATGGCTCCCATGACAATAGATCACTATTATGCTCTCTTTCTAATGGATACTTTGATTTCAGGTTTTCTTATATAAATTTTCTTTTGAAAATCAATATTAGGAGAGCACATAACATATTACATTTTCAAGACTCTAAACTTGATTAAGAACAAATATATTTTAGATTTATATACATATCAATAGGAAAATCTTTCATTGTAAATCTCAATCTTATTAATCTCTATGATATGCTTTAAACCAAATCCCTATAGAGGCTACATTGATTGTATATTGAAGAATGTGTATAATATTGTGGAAAGGGAAGGAGGGAATAGGAACATACTTACACATATGCATGTGCACACACATATAGATGGCATATTTGCAACAAATTGGGGTCCATTTACTAGAATTCACATTGGAAAATCCTAGTATTCTACCACAAGTGCAATCAACACAATTTTCATTACACAACTATGATCTATGAAGATGTGTTTCTACATGCATGTAGGTGGTACACCTAGTGTGGACAAAAGTCTTTGAAAAGAGAAACACATATCTATTCACAAACACATCTCTATAGCCATGATTTTGAGTAGATTACACCAAATTCATTTAGATGTTCCTTTAAAGAGGGTGTTTAGAATGTGAGTAATAAAGCATAGAAAAGTTCATGGGTCAAGCATAACAAGACACATTTCTCTATGTATGATTCAAAGTAGATTATATCTAAGGGTGCACAAAAGTTTCTTTGAGGAGAAAATGTTGAGAATGTGAATAGTGGAGTGATGTAAAGAAAGGAATTGATGTTTGTCCCAACTTCATCCAAAACATTATGAAAAGAATTCATTCTTATCCTTAATAATCAAAAGTCGTGGCTTTTCAAGCTTTCATCACTTAAGTTTTTGTCCTTTTGCATTTCCACACTAATATAATCTAGGTCATCACATACTCACATAATCAACATTTTGCTTATTTTGCTTGTTGTTGCAGGTTATTGTAAGAATGGGTGATCTTAAATCTAAAATTGTAGAAGTAGGTAGAGGGTAAGTGTAAATGCATGCATGTCCATGCAAATATATGTGAGGCCAATTTAAGGAATACGTATATCTATCAAAAATTTGACCTTAAGTCAACAACATTTTATAGTTTTGCATCATCCTCTAAATACTTTATATCGGAGACCACATTAACAAATTAACCATGTTTTTCTCATTATAACTTTTTTGCTAGATTCAAGCCACTTATGTCTCCACTAGATTCCAAAACACTATTGCCACCACCTATACCAAATGGATATGCTAGGTATTTATCAATCTTAGGAAAATATGTCACAAATTTTGTTTGTATTAAAGCATTATCCTAACTTTCATTTTCTCTTATAAGGATTTATATAAACCTGACTTGTCCTTATTCACAAAGGGTATGGATTGCTAGAAACCTCAAGGTATCAAGGATTACTTATTTCCTTCTTTCCTTTTCTGGAACCAATTTCTTTCAATGGAAATATAAACCTTACTTACATGTACAGGGTCTCCAAAATATAGAGGTTTTACCCATCAATCTTCTTGATAAACCATCATGGTATACACAAAAGATCTCAAATAGTGGCAAAGTGCGTGATTGAAACTTCACATTTTCAATCCTTGAAAAATGGCTATGGTTACATTACATGAAATGATATTCTATAATAACCTTGCTGACCTTTTGCATTGATTATATGTTACATTATTTTGGCCTTATGTTGTATAGATTCCAGCTTTGGAGCATAATGGGACAATTAAAGTAGAGAGTTTGGATATTATACAATACATTGACAATAAGTTTAGTGGCGCTCAATTATTCCCCATGGTATATGACAACCCAAAGACTCTAGGTACTAGCTCAATTTTTATAGCATGGGCTACATAACCACTTTACAATTGATCATTCATTGTGTCTTAGGGATCAATGTCAAAAAGGGAAGCCACAAAAAACCTATTAAAATGTGTCGAGAGCTTTAACGAGCAAGCATTCTTAGTACTTAAAAAGAAAGATTATACAAGGCATGATCTTGACAAGACCATTGGTAAGTAGCTTCTATCCAACTCCAAGTGTATTGATATTCATGTTATCTTACTCATAGTTCCTCTTATGTGATGTTCTCTCCTCTAAAATTTTCTTTCCTTTTGCACCTCTCTTGAAGGAGGCATGGAATAAGTACATGAAGAAAACACAAAAACATAATGTAGTTTCCTCCTTAATAAATATAATAGTAGTAAGAGGCTTATTTGGTTCACATAATTAAAATTAATTTAAATACATTTATTAACATTGTAATTACAAAGCATCTTCACAAAAAATTTTAAGCAAATCTCTTTGAAATTATGTATATCGTCTTGTTGTGGCTCTATCTTGTTCAAACCTATACTCATCTTTCTCATTAAGGGACAAGTTTGCACAAGGTGTCTTATATTGGAGCATTACCAGTTAGAGAGAGAGAGAGAGAGAGAGATTTCATCCAAATTTAAAAAATATTAATTATGTGACATGTCTAGCTGACTCCACTTTAATTGGAGTAATTTACATGAGAGAGAGAGAATTATTTCATCCAAATTAAAAAATATTAATTGTGTGACATGTCTAGCTAACTCCACTTTAATTGGAGTATTTTACATGCCCTAGAGCTTACTTCTAGATGTTATGTAACATATCCTATAGAATGAAATTGCAAAGAAAAGTATATATCTCAATAGGTTGTAGTAGTAAAGATTTTCCAAGGTTATTATAGTCTTCTCAAAATCATTGTTTAATGCCTTTGACTTGCATGCATTTGAATTCAAGGTGTCCATTCAATTTTTTCTTGAACTTATTTGTCCTTGTTGGGTGTAGCATTACCATAGGCAATTGGAATAAATGTTAAGAGTGCATGTTTCTATATGATTTGAATAGTATAGCTATTTTTGTTATTGGAAGTTTCAACATATCTTAACTTATTCTATGCTTTCATAGGTCCCTTGCTAAACTCCTTGGAGGCATCACTAGGAAAGTTTGCTAGAGAGGGGCCTTTTTTTCTTGGTTCCATCAGTGTGGTATGCCTTGTGTTGACACTTCCAAAATATAATCCTTATGATTTTGAAAAATCTATTTTCAATAGTAATAAGATTGAAAATTATATCTTATTCACATTCCTCAACATATCCTCAAAAACATTAGCATCCTTACCAATAATACTTAGGGTGCATGGACAAATAGGACACTAGCAATGCATGCATAATTGTATTACTTAGTTCTTGATTATGAGCGAATGGAATACTTAGTTCTTGATTCTAAGTTGTTCACATGCATATCCTTTTTGTGTATAAATCAAGAAAAGTCAATGGTATAATGTTATATGTCTTTGAGACAGGTTGATTGTGCATATGCACCTTTCATAGAACGATTTAATATACTATTCCATGAGCTTTTCAATTACCATATATTGGATCAACACCCTAAGCTCTTTGGATGGCTAATGGTAAGATCTTCATTTTTATTAGAGGATTATTCTCTCTCAATATTGTATATATAAATTTTCATTCTTGAGCTAATTGTCTTTGATTGAAAATAAAAGTTAGCATGTTGACACTTCAATTACTTTCACTAATGGTCTATTTCACTTGTATGTATTTGGTTACATTTTTCAGGCATTAAACCAAATGGATGCATATACATGCACAAAGCCAAACCCAAAAGTAGTTGTAAGTGATGCAAAGATGCATATGTTAAAACGTTGATGTGAAAGAAGCGCCCTCAACATCAATGTGTCTAAAAGAATAATTCAATATTCATAGCCCCTTACATCTATCATACTTGTATTTCCTCTCAATTTGATAAAAAATATTTTCAATTGCAAAGCATTGAGCTTGAATCTTTCTTGGCTTTGTAAGAACAAGGGTATCATTTCATGTGTGCAGAGTTCTAGTGTGTAATAAGACTATAAGATACTATTCAACACACCAAACAATGAGTTAGTTTGACTAATAATGCAAGTTATGGAATACATTTTAATTTTTCACAATGTTAGCATTGAGTAAATCATAATACTACAAATTTTTAGCTTTTGCAACAAAATGTTATCATGTTTTAAACCCATCATCGATGCTTTTCAAAACAAATTAAGCCCCAAGTAAGGAAGGTCCATTGTTAGTTAACTAATGATCAAGGAAACGTTTGTAATTGTGGTAGTCTTGATCAAAACTTATGTCCAATTTTGGACAACTCCTAGGTTCACTACTTTTGAGAGCATTGTACCCTTAGGGTTGGAGGGTGCTCCTCAAAACGACCAAGTTACAGTTGGTTTGTAGAGGGGTGGAAACTGCTTCCATGGCTAATACAACACCAATCTCCTAAAATGGCTAAAAGATGAGTTCTACCATTAGCTTAGCTAACTATCCAATATTCTTAAAATGAGGAAAGATACCCAAGTATTTGCATCCACTCATTCATAGAGTGCACCCATTAGGGAAGCATCCTCCTAATGCACATAAGGTAGTCAATTTTCTAAGTAGAACATGCTACCACACTAAAGACTACTCCTTCATAGAGTGCATCCATTGGGGAAGCATCCACCCAACGCATATGAGGCAGTCATCATAGTTTTCTAAGTAGGACATGCTACCACACTAAAGACATCAAATTATCTTCCTTAATTATCCCATCAAACAATGCTCATTTTACAAGTTTTTTAGGTACATCACACAAACAAATCACATGTCCATTTCAAGTAGCATTCTTTTACTTAAGTTCCATTTCTTTATTTATCAGCTCTTGATCAAGCTAGGAAACCACACCTCTAACTCACATATAGAACTTCACACCTCTTGAATTTTAATTTACCCATATTGACAATTGGAATTTTTCAAATGCTCTATGATGTTGCGGCATAATGATTCTCATTGCCTTATGTTTTTCCATAGAAATATGACCTATTCAATGCCCACAAGGCTTCTTATGTGGTGTAAGGGATGGATACATTGTCCATGCATGGCCTTCTCACTAGTCAATCATTAGCCATTATGTAAGCAATTTTCTTTTGGGATTTATCACCACCTTTATCAATTGTATAGCTTGTGTCCTGGGGGGAAATCCACCATCCACTCATTTGGCTCATCCACTATCTTCAAGACAAGTGAGGACTTTCCTCATCCTACCTTATATTTTTATCAAATCATGCAGTCTTCTTATTTGTCACAAGAAATTTCAAGGAAAGATCAATTCAAGTTATTGAATATATTCCAATATATTCCTTCCAAAAAGAACTTATAGTCTCAAAGTAGTGCAATCCTATAATCCAATCAAGATGCAGCCATATATACACTTATCCAATGGGCTTGTTATATTGTAATTGGGTCTCACAATTCAAAGAGGATTACTTAGAAATGAATATTTTAAACATTGTCATTCAATATCTACAAAGTCCCCAAATTTCCTTCTATGAAGGTTTTCTTTGTAAGAAATAAGGCTACTTTAGATAACATGTGGTCTTCCATATCATAATCCCTCACTTCAAAGTTCAATAACCCAAGGTTCTAGGCCTCCCATTCTATGCTTTAGTTCAAATAGGTCATAGGGATTTTAAGTACTTTTGGATTATTATAGGCCCTTTTCCTATGGTTCAAGCAAGTTATCCAAGTTTCATATGTTTTTAAGGTTTCCTCACCTTGATTTGAAGGCTCAATTGATGGTTCAAGGGTTGGAATATTTCTAAGGCTAGGGTCTTAGAAATATTAAAGTATGGGGAATCCTAGTTCATATTAATCTCCTTCTATGGTTAGATAGATATAGATTCAGTAAGACCTCTTTAAGCCATCTAATTGATTTTTCTACGGGTTTTTTAAAAATAAAAGTAGGACAATCCTTAATCCAAGTTTTTGATTTGTTTAAAGAGTTTGTTGAGTCCCAAGGTAAGTTTCTAATGATGTATTTTCTCTTAAGGGAGTTTGGATTAAGTTTCCCTTGTTAGTTTATTAGGACCTTATTATTTCCTATAGACTTCAGTGATGATTGCTATATTAATAATTGATTTACACTCTAAGGTATGATAATATAGAATTGTTATGCTTTGCTCAAGGCTTAACGAGCAGGGGACACGGGAATATGGCATGGGAACATACCAGTCATGCTGATGGTATATAAGGTGTAAGAGGGTATTCTAAGGCATCACAGAATTATCAAGAATCTCTCTTTTTCACCTTCACAAGCTTTCATGGCTTCTTCTTCTTCTTCTTCTTCTTCTTTCTCCCTTTCCTCTCTTTCTCTCTCTTCTCCCTGTCTTTCTCTCTCCTCTTCTTCTTCTCTTGCAGTCCTTCTCTCTCTTCTGTTCCTTAGTTAGGCTAGTTAGGTCTCTTTCATTACAAGGACGAGATGGTTTATAACGAGCGGGGGACACGGGAACATGGCATGGGAACATACCAGTCACGCTGACGGTATATAAGGTGTAAGAGGGTATTCTGAGGCATCACAAAATTATCAAGAATCTGTCTTTTTCACCTTCACAGGCTTTCATGGCTTCTTCTTCTTCTTCTTTCTCCCTTTCCTCTCTTTCTCTCTCCTCTTCTTCTTCTCCTGCAATCCTTCTCTCTCTTCTCTTCCTTAGTTAGGCTAGTTAGGTCTCTTTCATTACAAGGCTTGGGAGGGTCAATCACAAATATGTAAGCATATCATGTGGATTCAAAAGAAGGGAATTTTAAAATACCATTTTTATACATTTTTCACATGCAAAAGAATGCCATATAAAAGGAGTCATTTACAAATTGGGTTGTGTTTTATTTCTAAGAAATTTAGATATAAGGATATCTTTAAGTAGGCCTTGAACACATGTGATATAAATGGTTTACATATAATGATCCCTCAAGGCTCAAGTTAAACATAGACCCTAATGAGTTCCTCATTTGGCCCATAACAACTTTAAGTTTTAATGATGTAGCATAAGGGTTAGTCTAGATCTATTGGACAATATTCTAGGGTTTACAGAATCCCTATAGCTCAGTTTGGTAAACCTAGACATTATTTTTGGATCTTCAATAGCCCTTCTAACCACAAAGAATAGGCCATTCGATGCGCAAATATAAAGGCATGCTTGTCTACATGAAAAACATTAAAAGCCAGAAAGGTATGCATATCTACACATCAAATTACTAACATATAAAATTTCTTGTATTCTACATGTAGCAAGCATGAATATAAATGCATATTTAAACAAAATATGACTACAACTTGTGATTTTAGGAATATATACAAACATGTTAATAAACAAAGTGCCTACTAGCAAATGAAACCAATGAGCGGCTAATTGTAGAATTATGACTAGGACAACAAATCTACAACTAGTAACTCCTTGGTTTATTTTTGCTTCTTCTTGTGTATTGATTTGTAACATACTTACCCTTAGTCATGTAACCAAAGGAGGTTATCTCTTAGTAATCAATTAGGGTCCCCTCCCTATTGAGGCCATCCAAATCCACTAGATTCTTAATTTTTGCTAATTGGGCATGCAAGGAAGCACATGGCTTTAGCCATAAGGATCGACTTCAGGATTTTATGACCTAACAATCTCTAATAGTATTTTAATGTCCATCTCAGAAAGATCACTTTGCATCAAACCTGATTGATAACAAACTAATCATTGCATTTGGTTCAAAGAGTGAGAGATGAGGGCAAGTTGAACTTCACCCCTCTTTCCATAAGGCATAATCTTGCGTTTGGCTCCCTAAAACTATAATGTATCCACATTAGTATCTTAGACATTATGTAATATGTAGTAATAAAAGTTATCAAGAATGTTACATATTCTATTGCACATCAGTAACATCAAGACTAATAACATTTGGGAGTATTGAAGGCCTTGCATTTATTGATTTTTTAAAAAGATATTGGTACGGATTTCCTAATGGAAAAAATGAAGATTGAATGCTATCATTTTAAATATTTTTAAAAAATATAACGTCAAGTGATGGAGTCTCTATGCTCATTGCTCTATGCTTATTGCAACAAATGTAAGAGTTCAAACGTATCTAAATTTTGATTATGATAGAAAATTATGATTGTTTTAAATTTGTCTAGTGTACAAAACTTTTACATGCAAGTTATATACCAAAAGTGAGAAAAGGCCATGTTTTCGATTTTCTTGGACTCCTAAATTCCTAAAAATGTGAATACTCTCAAATTTGAGTTAAATCTCTAAAAAAACACTTAAAATAGCTAGCTTTTGTGTTTGTTCATCGATTATGTAAGCTAGAAATTCTAAAAGCAAACACCCCCTCCCCTCTCCTTCTCAGTGTGGATGAAGCTAGAGAGAAACATTCTCCCTTAGCTTTTCCCCCCTCTTCTCTATACTTATGAAAAAGTTCCTTCAAATAATAGGTTGATGTGATCTTGCTAGACAAAATGATAAGAGTAGAAGCTTCATCACAATGCGATATTTTTCTTCCCCACCAATCCATTATACACACACACACACACACACACACTCTCTCTCTCTCTCTCTCTCTCTCTCTCTCTCTCTCTCTTTGAGTGCATGCAAGAAGTAAGATTTTGGAGTGAGCTTTTTTAGCAACCTCCAGTGTTATTCCACATAGTCCATTTGGTCCTCTTTTTCTTTTGGACATATATCAAACACCACTATTACTCCATTGCCACCACTACCTCCACCACCACCACAACCATCACCACCACCACATCTTACTCTCACCCTCCTCATTATTACAACCACAACCAACTCTCTCTCTCTCTCTCTCTCTCTCTCTCTCTCTCTCTCTCTCTCTCTCTCTCTCTCTCTCTCTCTCTCTCTCTCTCTCTCTCTCTCTCTCTCTCTCATATGTTGGGGATTAACCTCCAACATCTCACCTTAATAATGTTACCACCACTAGCACCACTATTGTGCTGCTACATGGACACAATGTGAAAAACCCTAGAGTGCATTATCATCTAGCTTTCTTATTATTCTAGAGATTCAATGTTATATTAGTCACTAGTATTAGTATCCATATTATGGATGATTCAAAAATATGGTATGTTTGAACAATTTTAACCTATTTTTGATATTTTGGATAATATTTCTTATAAATATCCTAAAAAGGTGTAGAAAATTTTTAGAATAGGGTATCATGCAAAAATAAAGTAGATTTTTAGTCAGTTTTGAAAAATCTCATGAAAAAAGGACTCCCAACTTCGCACTATGCGCAATCACAATTTTCAAGCAACAAATAACACTCCGGTTGTCTCACAAGAGGAGAGGAGGAGTGATCCGAGAGAATTCTAATTAGATGTCCTAAAGTTTTACCCCCCTTTTGGAGTCAAGAGAACCATTAGGTTTGCTATTTGAGTAGTAGAGTAGAAGCTAATGTATGGTGCACATTTTTGGGGTAACAAGAAGCTCCAGGAGATCCAATACTTGGAGATTGCTTTTGAGTAGTAATAAACATTGTCTAGATAATCCAAGAACTAATTATCTTGGAGTCTAGCCATCAAATGATTAGTATGACTGTTGTAATAACCAAGATTATACAAGGCTTAAGTGTTTTTGGAGTCCCATACAAGGCTTTTGTTTCCCTTCTCCAGTTCTATTAATACATAGTGCTCCTAGGAGAAGTACTTGGGCTTCTTCCATCAAGAAATCATCTAAATCTATTGGCATTTGGATTGTTTGGACTCTTTATCCTAGATGTGTAATAGAATTTACATGTAATGCATGCAAAGTTTGAATCATTGAGCTTTGTATTTATCTTGTGTAAAGGCTTTGGTAAACTTAGTAGAAGGTTTTATGATTGATTCATGATGGACATGTCTTGAAGATAACTTGATTTCTAGCATTCTTGGGATTCATTTGAATCTCATACCTATTAATTTTCCTCTCTTCTATCTCCTATTCTCTCATTCCTTCTTTTTCTAATCCTCGATGGATATGACCTTTTGATTAAAACCCCCCCAACACTACCAGTACCACCACCACATCTTACTCTCCCTCTCCTCATCAGAACTACAAACAATTCTCTCTCTCTCTCTCTCTCTCTCTCTCTCTCTCATAACTTGGAGACCCATAACATACATATCTCTCTCCTCCTCCCCCTCAATACTACCCTCTCTCTCTATCTCTCTCTTTCTCTTTTTTACCCCCCAACTCTCATCTCTCTCTCTCTCTCTCTCTCTCTCTCTATCAACACATTAGTAGTCCTCTCTCCTTAACTATTGTATATCACTACATTAAGCTTATGTGATTATTTTTTATAATATTATCACAATGTTAGTGATTGAATTACATAGACACAAGTAATATCACACTTACGTATACATTCACATTCCCTCTCTCTCAATTATTTGCATATATGTTACAATTACATCATGATGTATTAGTACTTCAATTGTGCGAACATGAGCAAAACTAGATACACTTACACACACACACACACACACCCGGACAGGCAGGGTTCAGACGGGCATTTTCTACCATAGACCACATCTTCACTCTCCATTGTCTGATCGACTAGACACGAGTGAAGAAACAGAGATTGTATTGTTGCTTTGTGGATTTCCGCAAAGCCTTTGATATGGTTCTGAGAGAGAGGCTTTTCAGACTCCTACTTGATCTGGGGGTGGATGATGAGATGGTGTGGGGAATTTATGCACTATATGAGCGGGTTACTGTGGCAGAGTCAGATGTCCGGGAGGTATATCAAATCCCCTTGTGAGCACCATTCGTGTGAAACAAGGATGCCCACTCTCACCGATTCTATTTGGGCTATACATTGATGAGATAGTAGAGTTTATTCAACAGCGAGCCGGTGGAGGTATAGATCTCAGTGGAGCCACAGTTCATATCTTACTATATGCAGATGACATTGTGTTGGTCTCAGATTCAGCTCAGGGATTACAGCAGAATTTATTAGCATTGGATGATTTTTGCATACAGAGAGGCATGACAGTGAACCTTGGTAAAACCAAGGTTCTTATATTCCATACATCAGCTCAGATACGCAGACAGAGTATTTTCATGGCAGCAGGAGGGAGTATTGAGGTCACTGGATCATATGTATATTTGGGAGTCACCTTTACAGCAGCTTCAGGGATTTTCTCGATGACACAGGCAGCTCGTGACCGCCTCATTAGAGGATACTCAGCATTGGCTCTTATGGAGCGACAGTGTCATCAGGCACATTTCTAGGAGCCCCGCACCAAGGGGTGGCTCTTTGATACTCTAGTCACTCCAGCACTAATGTATGGAGCAGCTATATGGGGGCCAGGCCTTGCCGATTATGTATGGACATTGATGGAGAGACCTCAGGTGATCATGATATCTTGATTGATTGGCAGCAAGGCCTCAGTCCCAGATGACATTGTGCGAGTAGAGCTTGCCACACCGCCCATGCTAGTCAAGGCATTATTTCAGATAGTCTGCTTCCTACACAGATTTCAGGATATGGACAGAGATCGCATTGCATACAGAGCATATATGGCATCTCAGGAGATGGCTCGAGCGGGGGATACCACATCATGGTATGCACAGACTAGAGCTTGGTTTGACAGACATGGGCTAGACATTGATAGACTCCCACCTCTTCTATATGATACTCAGGCTCCCACTTACACCCTCTCTCTCTCTGAGAGGAACAGAGTCATCAGACAAGAGATATGGCATATTTATATAAGAGGACATGGGTCAGCCCTGCACAGCCACTGCCATCGAAGATGGCACATTATTATACACAATTCTTGAGGAATTCAGAGCAGGGATTTATAGAGATTCCGAGATATATGCAGATCTATATGCCACAGCGATTGAGAGTTCTTATTGGACAGCTCAGGGTATCATCACATCAGCTTATGATTGAGAGTGGCAGAGCTAGTGGCATCCCACCGGAGGAGATGATATGCCCCCTTTGCAGATCAGAGGTGGAGAGTGAGGAGCATTTTGTTCTCAGATGCCCGGCATACTCAGAGTTGAGATCTAGATACACATTGAGCAGCTCACTTCAAGGATGTATGACTGATATGGATCAAAGATCATTTGGCCGTTTTTTGGGAGAGGCATGGCACATCAGAGAGTAGAGCACATAGCGGGTCCCATTTAGAGAGGGGCCCACCCAGACGACTATTACACAGTTCTTTCAGACAGACAGAGTGAGAGCTACTGTACCAGTCTGCAGCCAGACCTCCAGGCTCACACTACAGCAGGCTGAGGACCAGCGTATCCGACGTCGCACGAGGATTCGTGGGTTTCGGACCCCACAGCCACACCGACAGGAGATCCGGAGGATTCTTGATCTACATCAACAGCAGACTGAGATCCAACGACACTCGACACATTGGATCTCAGATCTACAATTTGCTCTTTCTCTACCGCCGATGTACCACATCCTGCATCCAAGAGGGATCACCTGCTATTAGCGACTTCGACGACTGCTACTACATCCCAGGATAGTATATCTCCCTGCATCTATTACATATACACATCGCACCACTTTATCACAGCCGACAGTTGTTCCCCTATCACAGCCGACATTTGTTCCCCTTTTGTAGCCATTATCTGGAGTACCAAAGCTACATACGCACATACACATACACAACACTTATCACACTCACAGTACCGTATTTTCAGTTTCTAGTTTTTAGCTTTTCATTCAGCACTTTTATTTTGGATAGCTGGACCTCATCAGTTGTATCACAATTTGTCTCATAGGCCAGTTTTGGTCTTTAGAGACGTTAATATAACTTTCTTTCTTTCTTTCGTTCTCTCTCTCTCTCATATGTTGGGGATCCACAACATGCATCTCCCTCTCCTCCTCCTTCTAAGTAAAAAATTCTCCCTCTGTCTTTTCACCCCCAACTCTCTCATTTATCTTCTCTCTCTCTCTCTCTCTCTCTCTCTCTCTCTCTCTCTCTAACAATGCATTAGTAGTTCTCTATATTTAAATTATTTACATCACTAGATTAGGTTTATGTGCTTATCTTTGATAATATTATCACAATGTTAATGGCTCAATTACACATATAGATGAAATATCACACTACATATACATTCACATCTCCCCTCTCTCCCTTCTTTGCACATATTTTATAATTATATTTTGATATATTAGTACTTCAATTATACATACATGAGCAAACCCCAAACACATCCACTTATACTTACACATTCCTCTCTCTCTTCCTCATTTGATTAAGCTTACATATCGATTGAAGTTGTGCATCCATTTATAGGATACCCTTGCAAAAGCAATTGCTTCGCAATCTCCATAAAATATACCTCCACAGGAAAGCATGTATTCCAAGAGGATGGTATCCACGGGATTTTTCTCAATCCAATAGGAAAGCATGTGTTTGAAGAGGATGATATCCATGGGATTTTCTTGAAATGTAGATGGATATACAAAGAAGTTAGGTGGGTTATATTGCATCTTCTTTATGCTATCATCCACAAATAGTATCATTATAGGGCTAAAGTGTGGCCATTCAATATCAAAATGTTTTAGAAAATGTGGCTTCACCTCGACTCCTTCCCGAAGAACGAGTTACAAGAAAAAATACACCAATGATATCACTTTCCTATGATGATCAGCCATAGTCTCTTTAGAAGAAGACATAAAAGTGTAATATATTCTAAAGAATACATGTAAAATTACTTACCAGGAATCTAGATCCTTATGTCTCTTGCACATTTTTTTCTTTGAGCATTTTTGGTATAATACCTTCTCATTGGAGGGGAATTCACCTTTAGGTAATCGAGGAAGATAGTACATCTCATATACACCTCCTCATTCCACTGAAAATCAATCTAATGATCCTTATATATGAGATAATCCTCCTTTAAGTCCACCTAATCCCTACATTTTCCATGGAAATGTTTGCAACATCCCCTTCTCCAACCACCCATACATGACCCTTCCATTCATAGTTCTTTATGCCTGTGAGAAGTCTCCATAATGCTAACTTGCACAACTTCAGAGACTCAATATCATCATTTGGTTTGAAACTCTCTTTATCTCCTATGTGAACTAGAAGAATAAATCTTTGTCCACTTGAATGTTCTAGTAGTTTCCTCATTAAAAATAGGAGAGAGAGAGAGAGAGAGAGAGAGAGAGAGAGAGAGAGAGAGAGAGAGAGAGAGATTATGTGACTTTATCATCATCTCTCTAAGGGGATGTGAAAATTTTTATCGCGCCAAATAGGGGTTGCCAATGACCCCTTCTAAGAGAGAGAGAGAGAGAGAGAGAGAGAGAGAGAGAGAGAGAGAGAGAGAGAGAGAGAGAGAGAGAGAGCTTTGAATCACAACTTCCCTCCATCATCTCTTTATTAAGGGGACGTGAAATTTTTTGTTGCTAGCAAGGGGTTACTGACAACTCGTTCTCGATGAAAGAAATTCATAAGTTGCCTCCTTCATCTCTCTGAAGGGACTTATGAATTTTTTTCGACTGAGAAGGGGTTGTTGTTCATTACTGAACAGCCCCCTGTTCAGTGAAAACCAATTTCAAAGAGGACTTGTGAAATAAATATCACTAAGATAAGGGTTGCCAACAACCCCCAGTGAAAAAAAAAATCACAAGTCCTCTCAAAGAAATGATAGAGGAGACTTGTAAAAAAATAATTTGTCTGAAGAAGGGGTTGTTGGCAAGTCTCTTCTCAATGAGTTGCTAGCAACCCCTTCTCGATAGAAAAAAAATTCAAAGAAACTCTCTCTCATGTCTTTATATTTTATTTACTAATTAAAATCAAGGAGAAGCCTAACGCAAAGAGAAGCTACACAAATTCTACATTTGATTTCCCTCAAGAATTAGATAGTGACGGACGCCTAGAACCCATTGTAGGCTTTGAAGATTATTAGAAATCCTAGAAATAACTTCGTAAGATGTAATAAACCTTATCTCCTTTCACACAACACACACTCTCTCTCTCTCTCTCTCTCTAGAGTCATTTCTCACTAGAGAGAGAGAGAGAGAGAGAATGTGTGTGTTGTGTGAAAGGAGATAAGGTTTATTACATCTTACGAAGTTATTTCTAGGATTTCTAATAATCTTCAAAGCCTACAATGGGTTCTAGGCGTCCGTCACTATCTAATTCTTGAGGGAAATCGAATGTAGAATTTGTGTAGCTTCTCTTTGCAATTGGTGTCTTCCCTTCTCGATCCAACTCAGGGCCAGCCAACTTGGATATGCCTTAGCTCATCTCAAAAAAGGCGCACTAGCAATTAGGGCATCTCTTTCAGATGTGCCCTAACTCACCACACTCTTGACACTTCTTTCCTTGGTTCTTTGATTCATCATAGTTATGTTTGGTGTTTTTCTAGAAAGTAGTTATCTTCAAGAAATTGATCTCCATTAGGCCGGCAGGCAACTGCATCTTGCAAGTCAAATGGCCTTAGGGACTCTAGATGAGTGTCCAATGTTTGATTCAATCCATGATAGAATTTGGCCACCTATTGGGTAATATTCATTGGTGGCGCATATTTTTGAAGTGTCACAAACCTAGAATAATAGGCCTCCAAGCTTAGTCCTATCTGTCACAAGAAAAAGAATTCGTTTATCTTGATGGTATGACATGAAGGTGGCAAGTATCTCTATTTTAGAGCCTTCTTGATATCTTCCCAACTTACAAGGGTTTTGGTGGCAGCCATGTCTTGGCACCATTAATTCCACCATAAGCGTGCCTTACCTTTCTAGAGCTTTAGTTTGGTAATCATGGCATTGTTAGTTACATTTATTCTTGCAGCATCAAAATAATATTTAAGGGTTTCAATCCAAACTTCAATATTAGTCTTAACATTGGATCCTTTTCCCATGAATTCAGACGCATTAACTTCTTGTAAGAGGATTTTGTTGTTTTGAAGATTGCAGAAGGTGCTTGGCAATCAACACCATATCATTTGGGCTATTTCTTTAAGATATCTTCAACTCTTTTACTCCTAAACTTTCAAGTTAGAATATTGAGGAAATAAAGCATAGAATATTACTAACTTATTCATTTTGTGTTGCTCTAGAATATCGAGGAAATAAAGCACAAAATATTACTAACTTATTCATTTTGTGTTGCTCTAATACCACATGTAACATGCCTCACCACTGAGAAGTCCTCAACGACATAATTTAGTAGTCCATCAAGAGATTTTCCTAAGGGATGCCACCTGGTACTCCTTGAAATAATGCAAGTGTTGAGAAGCATGACTCATGTTGCTTATCAACACTATATGGAAGAATTGTTTGTCTTACTTGCAGAGAATGATGAAGTTGAGAGCATTCAAATGCTATCATTATTTGCAGAAATGCCTCCTACCTTGAAGATAGTGCAAGATTTTGAAGTCATTTCTGCTGCCTCAAAGACAATGATACCTTTGCTTGAGGGGGACATGGACATAAAGACTGATACAACTGGTGCAAGAAAAGTAAATGAAGAAGCAGATCAAGAGGACCAAAAGATCAAAGAGAAAAAGAATAAGAAGAAGCTGAAAAATCATGAAGACTTTGAAGTGGCAAACAAAGTGAAGTACAAGTATAGGAAGCTAGACAAGAAGAACTACAATGAATTGAAGATCCATACCAAAAGAAATGCTGAAAATTGCAAGGGCCTACCGGTCCTTGATCCTATTTTTTACTGACTTTTTTAGCCTTATATTTCCTAGCCCAAATGTCTTTATCATAAGCTTGTAAACTCCTCATGTAGCCTTGTACTACAGCCTCTGTAAGGCCCCTGCCTACAGCCTCTGGATGACCATCTTGTTTGTGGTACCCACACTTAGCCTTTTCTATGATAGCCTCTGGTGCTTTTCCACATTTTTGGTGTGCCCACACATTGCAGGTGTTACTTTCACTAAAGCCTCTGCACACTTTGTACTTTTTGGTTGAGATTGAGGAGGGGTATTGAGATACTTGCAATCACACCTAATATAGCCTCTTTGTATGAGGCAGTCTGGGCTTAGGACATGCAGGCTACAATAATCCCATATGCACAGAGAGGGAAGATTGCTACCCATCCAACAACTATAAAGCATTGTACTTGACTACCACTTTTCATATAGAATGAATACAATATCATGATGCTTTGTACTTTCAGTTAAGTGTCTTGTCTTTGTTAGTCCTACACAAGATTGTGTTTATGAGTCCAAGCTTCCATCTTGGAACCTAATTCACTTGTGTAACAGTTGTGGCCTTCAATCAATGTCATCATGAATTTAGACTATGCTTACAAGCTGCCATAGCCATGCTCTAGATCCGAATCTTTAACAATTCTTTCTATACAACTTCTACTTCCTTGTCTCCTTCTACCATGGTTTTATGCCTCTTTCCTAGGATTTTCACCTTGATTTTTCTTTTTTTGTCTTGGCTCAATGGGTATAAGCCCTCCTTCCCTTCCCAACTAATGGCTCTCTCACTCGAGGCCTCTTGTTGGTACTCGACTTGGGGTAGAGCTTCCCTCTTTTTGGGTGACTGCATAGGTGATCAATGGGTTAGTGAGCACTCGAGGGTTTCTTCTACCACTTCTTGTCTTTCCAAGTCCCCAATCGCCACCTAGATGATGGTGGTTTTGGAGGCCTTAGCTACTGGCTTTTTCCTTGCCGTCTCCATTATGAAAGTCAGAGATTCCCCACCTACTACTCTCGCTCCTGTGGCTAGCGATTTTAGTGAGGATTCCACAAACTTGCACATGTAGTCATTCCAATTGATTTTGTCCAGAGACTTGGCCACAAGGCTCTCGAGCAGTGGCACTCCAATCCTACTCATCAAAGCATTGTACCTCTGACTGGAGAATAGAGCATAGACTATCTTTGCTTGCAGCTTGATGTTGGGGTCGGGGATGTCAGCTAGGCTAACTCCATCATTCATGTACATTTGGACCTTGCCCATCCCTATTATACTGTAAACAACTCTTTTGGATCACCTCTTGGGCTTGTTGACCAACCCTAGCACTCTTTCCACTATTTTGGGGCTCAACTCCACTTTTACTCTACGAATCTCTCCTCCTTGTCTCACTACTCATCACGATGCCACAGTTCCTATTCGCATTGAAAGTTCGCAGGAATTCTGCACACTTGCTGTAGTTCATGGCTTGGCTGACCTTCTCTATATATTTACCAAGTTTACCCTGGTTGACCATTTGTTTTACCACTTGCTCTTTCATCACTACACTTTCTAAGTTCTGAATTCTTCTAAATTTAAGTTGATTAAAGGTCCTTGTTTCTGTTGTTAGGCCATATTTGTCCCGCTCTTCTTCAGTGAATGGGAGCTTGCTACCTTTTTCGTGCCCGGCCATCTCTCGGGTTCCTTTTATGATGTAACAACTCACTATTAGTTTACTTGAAATGACTTTTTGCGAAAATATGAGGGGTTATGAATAAATGCTATGGAAAGATGAAGTGCTCAAGTACAGAATCAAAATATTTACTTCAATCAGTCCACATAGTTCAACAACTAGAATTTCATGAAGCTTTTCCTTAAGTACAAATTGACTTTTATCTATTCTTTTTTCTTTTAAAGTTTGATTTAAGGTTTAAGTCATGTCTTCTATTCCACATTAGCCCCTCCCCGACCGGAAGTGATAAAAATCCTTCCTAGGATTGGAGGATGAAGGGTTAAGGGCATGAAGCGCATGCATGTTGTGTTTTACTTCGTCATGAGCTAATTGTAAAATTGTGGGTTATACTCCAAGTGGGTGTGACGGTCCATGTCATGAGGTCTAATGATCTACATCTGTAACATCATAACCCAAGTGGGTGTGAGGGTCCATGTCATGAGGTCTAATGCTTTGCATGTGTAATGTAGGTTAGGCCATCAGTGAGGAAGTCATCAAGTTCATTCTACTAGCGATATGTAGTTCTTCCTTGATCAATGTTCAATCAAAATAGGGGTGGTCCATGACGTGGTCTTCTAATGGTCAATTGCGACCGATAGCCAATACTCTAAAAGAGGTAGGAGCCACATAAGCTGGGCCGTACTTGGAGGTTTTGATTTCCCGTCTCTGCTCAGCATTAGTCATAATTTGGTAGCCCTCTTGGAGATGAAGGGCATATCATTTGCACAAAAAAGAAGAGTCAAAGCCAGCCAGTTTTTTTAGCTCTTCTAGCTCCGAGCTTGTTGCAAAGACTTTGCTCCTGCTGTAGGATTTGATCAGTCGTTGGGTGCAAGCTTGCTCTTGAGATTTTGGTGGCGATCAATTCCTCGGCTACCATGGGAATCTTGAAAATCATGAATTCAGATTCTTTCTAGGTGCATGGCAAGGAGTGTACATCTACTACTACTTGCTTGCTTAGGAGCCCTAAGTCCAGCCATTCATAGCTCCTGGCTAGCATGGTGAAGGTAGTGTCCAATCATCTAATGCAAGTGACTAAGTCATCCCCTGTATTAGTGGCTAGGTCTCTGAGGCCAATGTAAGGATAGATCTACGCTTGTAGGAGGGTCTAAGGCTTGCAACAAGAGGTTGGGTTCTGGCTCTTTGACTGGATAACTTGGGAATGGATGCCATCTTGGTGGATTGGTCAATGGGGCGTTTAGCGGCCACTTGTGCAATGGGTTTGGTTTTAGGGATCATGTGATGCACTGCTTTTTGCTTGTGGAGCTATTGGGACACTAGGAGTGTCATATTGAGTTGTTCTAAGGGCAGTCGGTTTTGTGGTTTTGGTTGATAGACTTGTTGAGGTTCTATGGGTTTGGTGCTTTTGGAATCAAGTGGTTTCTCAGTCCTCGCTGGCTTGCCATTTTGTAGAGATGGGATGGAGGGTCTCGATGGAGGGACACTGATGCCGCTCATAGGGGCAACCAAATCTAATTGTTTCCTTTATAGTAGCCCTAGGCAAGCAACACGTCTTTGGGAAACCATCATGGCTTGACCATTTGTGTGCTTCTGTAGTGTCATATTTGTTTCCTAGGCCTAGGATGTGAGGTTTTGTGGTTGCGGTTTGGCTGCTAGGGGGTTGTGGTGGGCGTTTGGGCACCCATTTGAGATGTTCCTCAGTGGTCTTGGGTGTGTCTCCCTTGGGCTGCAACCATTTTGTTTTGGAAGGAACCCCCTCCTTAGGCTTTGCACTTGGTTCCTCTACCAATGGCATTGTAGGCTAAAATGGAGCCGCGCTGCCCTTGTTTTGTTGAAAGTCGTTACTATCTAAACATTGCCAATGGAGTCATAGTCGACATGGTAGTGCGCTTTTTTTTAAAATGCATGTCATAGAAGTGATGGCCTTCTGTGGCATGCTACAGGAATAATGGAATGATCTCGCCTACATGCCCTACCCTCACAGACACTGAGTGGATTACAATAGGTGGGTGCATGGCAGGTATGACTTTCCAAAGATCTACAATGTCAATGCAACAACTCCCGAGGAATGCATGACCTTTAGGGTAGGGGGCTTGTGCCCTTCTATTAACTGCTTCCTCAAGGATTTATCTTCCTACCCAGACCCAACCTTCATAACCACTTGTAATTACCTTAGGATCATTAGGTTTCTACTTAAACAAAAGCTAGTAGTAAAGGAAGCCCACCTTCCCCACTCTTTTTTAACATTAACCTAGGAATAGACAGTTGCGCTATGGCTAGGTTCATGATGAGGGCAACCCTACTTCCCTCATTTTGCATGAGAATCCTTGAAGTCACGAATGATAGCCACTTTACGAGGTGCAACCACACCTCTCAATGCGAGGGCTAACATCAAGGAATACCTATAGAGATGCGCCTTCTTGACTAAATCCCTAAGACCACCTCATGACTCGTCCGAGGAAGATCAGGGTAGAGTCTGAGAGCACCCCTAGTATCCAAAAAAAAAAGCACTTTTCATGCCACAAATCATTGCACCTAGCATTTTCATAACTAGCCCCACCCCCCATGACACATGCTTAGGACACAACAAGGGTAGAACACACCTAGGGAGGTACCACTTGCCTATGGTTAGACCTATCACCCTAAGCTCCATGCATTACACCCTCCGTCTACACCAACTGGGTCCTCAAGTGTGGGACACGACCAAGGGCTTGCCCAAGGTAGACCCATCTCCTAGTTCACAAGCATCGGCATCACGTGCTCCACAGTTAGGGCAGACACACCCCAGGTAGTGCACCTTCTTTTCTTTAAAGATACATGTGAAGGCCCCGCCATTGGTTTCAGAGACCCCATCATCCATGCAATATATTTCTAGTAGGCAAAGCACAACCAAGCAAGGGGCCGACACAACAGCCATAATCAAAAAGTGAATCAAGAAGCTCCTTTGGAATAGCGTAGCAAACTTAGCCATGAAGGGTCACATAACAGATCCGGCTAACACCATCTTAAATTTCAAAGAAGGATCTCTCCACCCGCCATCCTCCAAGCATGGATCCATCTAACACCATCTTGAATTTCAATGATGGACCCGCACCTCACCATCCCTCCAATACTAGGGTTCATTCCACACTCAAGAGCCTTCCAATTCCAGACATCCCTCCAACAAACCCTCAACACGGTATGTCCACAACCTCAAGAAGCCCCTGGCCACCCAGCACCACCATCCCTCTCACCACCAGCAAAGTGCCATGGGATTGGCACTCGTCTAGGAGGGGGATAATGTTAATCCTCAAACGAACAAGGTGGAAAATCTAGAAAATTTAAAGAGAAAGACAGGGCCAAGGAAAAAGTGAAATGGAAGGCGAAGGCATGCAAAGAAAAATATGGAAACACAAGAAGTGCAGAAAAGTCCTAAATCAAGGAGAAAGGCACACAAGAAAAAGAGCAATTCAATACTTGTAAAAGAGTGTAACATGCACCACGATTTATTTTAAGAGTATCGGGCTCTAACTTGTGCAAATTGTAAAAGTAGATGCTTGGTAGAAAGGAAGATAGGAAGATAGGAGGACAATAGGTAAAAGAGCCTAGGACCGGCCATGTAAAAGAGGGGATAAGGGGATGACTGCCCAAGAGGGATTTAGGGATTTGTATATAAAGTTGAAAAGTGAATGAGAACCTCATTCTTGTGTGTGGCCAAAAGTAGCTCTCCTCTTCTTCTTCTTCTTTCTTGCTTGAGCTTGTGCTTGAGAGAGGGAGTGTGAGAGTGAGGGAATGAGTGTGTGAGGGTGAGGGACCATGGTGGAGAAGCTCTCCATCTTCTCCTCTCTTCTTCTCTTCTTCTCTTCTCTTTTCTTCTCTTTTCTTCTCTTCTCTTGTCTTGCTCGTGGCAATGGAGCTTGGAGTGTGGAGCTTGAGGATGGAGCTCTCTTGAAGCTTGCACTTGGATTGTGGAGCTATTGGAGTTCTTGGGAGAGGAGGCAACTCGATTGGCCATGGAGATAAGCTCACTACACTCTTAAATATGGATAGCACGTCGGCTATGTGAGAGGTAGCCATTAGTGCTTGGCTTGAAATGCTTGACCAATAAGCGGTCTGTGGGTCTTGGCCGTTGAGCTTGAGCTTCACCTCTACATTTTGGTTCCATTGCCGAAACCTCCGGATTCAAGCTTGAGCACTTACGCACTTCAAATCAAGGATTGAATTAAGGGTTTCATCCTCGAACCAGAGCTTGAGGTAGATGGAAGATTTATGTATTTTAATCATCAATGCAGGTAAGTATTTTGGGTTTCTAATGTGTAGATGAGTAGGCTAAAGAAGTAAGAATATTGTCTTATAATTTTTTGTTGCATTTAGGTATGAGAGGAGCAAAATAGGGTGAGCACATATTAGGGTTTCTACTGCTGTATAACAGGCTGAAACACGGAAAACAAGGGCAAAAAATGAAATCTAGAATTAAATGCTGGTGAGAGAAGCGAGATTAGGGTGAATGCAGACCTAGGTAGGGCAATAAGCGACTAGGAGTGGCAAGGGATACCTCATTTTGCATTTGAGAGATTAAGAAGAGCTTGAGAGAGAGAGGGAGACCTGCTGATCATAGAGGATATCACACACTTTGATTTTGGTGTTGTTGGTTGATCTAGGTATGTAAGAATCTTCTTTACATGTCATTGATATGATCTGGAAGGTATGACAGGAGTCTATGGTGACGAGTGCTGGGAGAAATCGGCCGATAAATCCTCGTGTTGCACTGTCGGGTTCACAGTTGGCAATCTACTGTGTCTTGGTCTGATTCCCAGAGTCGGGCAATCGCACCATCCGACTAGCAGAATCGAACCATCCAAGCCGCTAGACCATCTAGTCAGACACACTTGGTAGTCGGACCAACTACTTTTATTCTGACCAAACCAACAGTCCGATCGAAGGACCTTCTTCGACGTGGACCACGTAACCGATCGGACCAAAAACTACAATTGAACCACACAAACAATCATGGACCACCTTTTGGGGTTGGACTAAACTAGTTGGGACCAGATCGACTGATTCTAGGAATTGGACTAGTTGGGCAGAAGATAGATAGAAGAACTAGGAGTAGGACCACCCCAAGGTAGGACTATTGGGACACATTCCCAAACACCTCAAGAAAGCCACCCTAGCTCACCAAAGCTAGGAACTAGAGGAAATCGTGACTATACCACTTAGAGGTAGACTCTAAGAGCCTGGTCACATAGCCGGCTAGACTTGGAGCCCAAAGATTGGCCTTTAGACTATAACCCAACCTTGATAGAGTATAGAGGGAGTAGAATAGACCCCGTACTACCCTCAGGAGAGCGACCAAAGACCGCGCACAGAGCCATATTAAGTTGTAGACATGAAAGGGGGATAGTTGGAATTGCATAATCATTTCACATATGCACCCTACATAGTGATTTCTTCCACAAAAGTGCACTGGAAAAGGACAGAAAGCCTGATTTTGCTCCGTGCACAGCAGAACACCTAGCACTGAGTGTACATAAGTTGAGGATTGTTTTCAATAACAAGGAATGCAGTCAGACTTAATAACTCAAAGGAACACACCAATAGGAGGAGACCCCATAACATAGTCAAATTCCCTGGAGCTCCATCAATAAGACCTTGAGAACGGCAATAGGACCAAAAGGATAGCACGATTGAGGGCAAAGCACTACTAGTGCTGCTAGGACTGATCGACAACCTTGTGGAGCGGGAAGCAGGAACGATGTTAGGAGCAAATGCAAACCATAGAGACGACCAGCTGATGGACCTGGGTGAATTCCCGATTACGGTCCAAGACATGGTCAATGAGTATGACATGCTAACCATGATAGTAATCCATGGTAGGCCATTAGAGGAGGTTGTGGTAAGCCTTGAGGAAGAGAGGAAAGTGGTTAGGAAAGCGCTATAGGGCATGGCTGCATATGACTGAGAGCAAAGAACTAGGAAGCTGCAGCATGACATAGATGTGCATGAAGCTCGACGCATGCTAGCCTTAGCCAGCAAAAGCAAGGTGGGACCAAACGTGGAGAGAGAGAGAGAGAGAGAGAACTAGAGGCAGACCTCACACTAAGTGAGCTTGTGACCAAGCGCCTCATCGACAACACGGCTACTGAATAGAGTGCAATAGCATCGACGACCTCACTACTCTCAAGCCTAGGAATTACTCGTGGGGCAAAGAGCTAATAAAAAATCCATGCAATAGCTACCAGCCTAGTAGCGACCCATACAGTTTTGTTGAGCAGTTTGAGCAAGTTTGCGAGGCCAACGGTCTCACAGACCTTGCACAACACTCCCAAGATTTTGGACTCTGCTTAGGCGATAAGGGTAGGACATGGTACACTATCTTAGACACAATAGAGTGGGAAAACTTTGCTTAACTAAAAGATCTATTCATTAAGAGATTCTCAGAAGAAGGATACTCTGATAACCTCATAGTCCCCGACTGATGAATGTTAGTCAAAGGGACGAGGAGGACATAAGAGACTACGTCACTCATGTGTGCAGCCTTTTCAAGAGAATCCCCACGAATGAGTGACAAATGAAAGAGTAGTCTCCACCATGTTCATGAATGGAATTCGCAATGAAGATTTGTACAAGGCTTTGGCAGGTAACTCTAGCGTGCAGCGAGACGTGCTAGCAAGGGTCTTTGATGAAGCAATTAGGGTGGATGACTAGATGAGAGAGAGGGGCTCTCAAAATTCAAACTGCGACAACTCCAGTCAAAGAACCTCAAAGGGGACTGCCAACTGCAGCAAGGAATCAACTCCTAGCACACAAGAAAGGGGGAAGAGTGCAGATTAAGGCCAGCAGCTAGCCAAGGTGAGAATGAAGTTACCATGACTGCATGAATTGGTTAGCAAACCAACGCAACCACACGTCCAATGTGTGCATTATGGTGGCCACCTCCTGGCTAAGTGCTAGGATCCTAGGTCTAGGCCTTGCGCAAATTTTGGTAGATTTGGCCACGATTCCATGCACTATAGTTGCCTAGAAGATTCCCCTATGTCCAGCAGTACAACCTGTCGTACCTAGGAAATAGGCTGCCAAATTTCCTTGGAAGAGGAGCCCAACTAGCACTTCTAGCACCAAATGATGCAAAGCTCGTCATCCCTAAAATGGAGATCAATCCAACAGGCATACCCGGCCACCAAGACCTTATGTGACCCATCCAATCCATTACATGGAGGAGCCTAATGAAGATGAAGCCTACATAAACCCTTACATCTCATACAACAAAGAGGGAAATCCAATCCTGATGGAGTATCGACCAGTGCCGATGATGGCCTTAGGTAGAGATAGGGGAAGAGGATTCGTAGGGTCAACCCAAGATCCAATTTTATGTTGGACTTGTAGTCACTTGGGCCACATCTCATCACGTTGTCTAGAGAGAGAACAAGCTAATAGGGAAAAAGTCAACCTTAGATGTGTCGAGTGTGGCATAACTCACCTCTTTACTGACTACCCTAGATAGAAGACATCCCCTAGCTTAACAAATGTGCCCTCAATGAGCTTGGGGATATTCAGAGTAGAGATATTCAACAGCGATGAGAACACACCCATCCCGTTGCATGTCATGACCAAAGCACAAACAAAGTAGGCAGGCATATCAGTGCCGGGGCCCAGCAATTTAGATGCAGCCTCAGTAGGAAAAAAGAGCCGACATAGAAGAAAGAAAAAGACTAATGAAAAGGCCACTCTTAAGACTGAGGGTGTGACAACGCTAGTGATTGACAAGAAGGTCACAGATGCAGAGGCAGAAAGTACCGCTCCAAAGACGGCAAAGAAAGGAAGTGAAAATGTAGGGGAGTATCCCCACCCTAGGAATCAACTCGAGGCAATAGCCAAGGTCAAGGAGTGGGTAAAAGAAGCTGAGGAGCACCTCAAGGACATTGAGCCTATCTTAGAGGACGAGATCAAGGATCTCTCTACTAGTGTAAGCACGCCACTCTTACTTGCACGACCAAAGTTGAGAGATGCACCCATGCCACATGCGCTGCCACCTAGGCCAAGTCTAGATGCCACGGGCTAGTCAATCAGTCAAAACTAATGTCCAAGGAGCACAAAGATAGGAGAGAGACAAACAACCAGCAACATCCTCACGACCTTAGTGACCATCCTAGTGACTCTGAGTTTAGGAGACTTGCTCAGAAATCACCCCACACTATGGCAATAATTGAAACACTGGGTAGAAGAACTGATGGAGCATGCTACCACTAACTTGCAGGATCATGATGTAGTAACACAAATATCTAGCTTGACACTACACTCAGTGCCGAAGTCACTACACATCAATGCCTTTTGGGAAGGCACTAAGACGCATGCAGTTTTGCCTATCCTAGTCCTAGGAGATGCAGTATGGAAGGGAATCATAGATACCGGGGCAGGAGTGAGAGTGTTGAGCCATACTGTGCTCCAGGCTTGGGGAAACCTGCCTGTCAAAATCGCTAGGTTCAACATCACTTTAGCTAACAAAATTAAAGTAAGGCCATTTGGAGTCTTAAAGAATTGCCAATGAAGATTGCGGGTGTCGAGTTGTCTGTGAACTTCATTGTCATGAAGGGAGTGGACTACGACATTCTGCTAGGACGACCCTAGATGAGGAATGCTCGAGTCATTGAAGACTGGGGCAGTGGTCTAATGTTCTTAGGGAACTGGAGGAAAGCAGTAAAGATCGAGATGGACACTTAGAAGACAACCCCTGTCAACCTAGATGCCATCTCTACCATGCTCAGGGGTGATGCACCAATGAGGAAGTCTCATGAATCCCTAACCAAATACATCCCTTGTCCTGAGGATGAGTGAGATTGGATGCACGTCCTAGCAACCATGGATCTCCCATTCTCAGACGAGGAGGAGATGTACAAACAAGTTGCAAAAATCGCAAGTGTGTCAAGGAGGGAGCCCATAGTGCCACTCTATATGATGAACAGGATCTCAAGCAGCTGACCTAAACCTATCTCCTTCCATGTTCCTAATAATAGGCTAGAATTGCACAAGATCCTTGAGTATCTGGCGGGCAAATTGAATGGCAATTCCATTCCTGATCTCAAGCCCCTCAAAGACCTCTTAGACGATCCTAGGTGGAAATGGACTAAGGTACATGACTTGAACTTAATGTACAATTGGGTCTTAGTCACCGACTGGCTAGAGATGAGAGTCTAGAGGATGACAAGCAGATAGGAGAAGCCAATTTTGATGATGAGTATGAGGACTCCCAGTCTAGTAGTGAGGAAACCAGGGAAGAAGTAGACACCATAGAATACGACAATGAAGGAAGGGTGATAGAACAACTCAAAGCAGAATCCAAGCCCCAAAAAGGGAGTATTTACAGGATCGAGAGAGGAGTCATGTGAGTGGAATGTGATCACTCTTGGTTGGAGCATGTGGAAGAAATGGATTACAAACAAGCAAGGATAGCCCAACGACTAGCAACACCCTTGCTTAGGACAGACGCACCCACCAAGATTCGGCTACCAAGGGAAACTCCTTCCTCTAGCGAGGATTGTGAGTTTAATTTTGAATCATAGGTCAGAGAGTGACCCAGAGATACCAAGACCTCCTAGGACCAAATGCACCAAGGGGGACCTACCAGTCCACCTAAGGTGTAGATGATTGAAGGAAAAAAGGAGAGGACAGTCGAGGAAGGCCAAGGCATGAGCCACCAGGAAGAACGACGCTAGGACCACAGCAAAGTTCTTGTGGGAGCAAGTTATCTCACGATTTGGTTGCCATATTGAATTAGGAAGTGACCAAGGCACTCACTTTATCAATGAGGTGATTGCCCACCTACTCTCAACCTTCTTAGTCATCTATAGGAAATCCTCACCCTACTACCCTCAAGCTAATGGCCAAGAAGAATCCGCGATTAAGATCTTAGTCAACGTCCTTACAAAGGTAGTTTCTACCTCTCGAAGTGACTGGGACAACAAACTTATGGCAGCATTGTGAGCTTATCAGATGGCCTATAAAATGGCTATGAGATAGACACCCTTTAGGATGACCTATGAGACTGAGGCAATTTTTCCATTAGAATTCTTTGTCCCTAGCCTGAGGATAGTAGTGCAAGAGAGATGGGAAGGGAAGGAAGCTTGGACCAACCACCTTGTGGAATTGGAGTGACTCACTAAGACTCGGCTCCTAGCCACCCATGCCTTAATTTGTGAGAAATCAAGATGGAAGATGTGGTTTGATAAACATGTCAAACAATGCAACTTTGAGCAGAAAGACCTTGTTTTTCTCTACTTAGTAAAGGGCCACAAGTAGAAAATGAAATTTCGAGGGTGGGGCCATTCCAAGTGCGCACCATTAGTAGGACGAGCAACATAGAACTCAAAACCCTTGAAGGTGAGGACATAGACTTCTTTAATGGCAGTTGCATAAAGAAGTACTACCCCCCACACACCCAGTGCATGAGCCCCCTATGCTGGAAGCCCCTGTCAATGTCTATGTAGCCACCATCACTGAACTGGAGGACAAGGATGAGGAGGTAGTAGCACCAGCATACTTGCGCATCATGGCCACTACCCGAAGCACACATGCTTTTGATAGCTTGATTGATGAGGGAGCTGACTTCAATGTCTTGACCTATGCTCATTGGACCCTCATTGGTCAGCCACAGTTACAGCCCACCAATGCTAAACTTAGCCCATTCGGGGGCAAGTCATATGCACTCCTAGGGAAGTGCAAGATCACAGTCTCTATCAAGTCTGAGAGCCTACTAGTCATCTTCTATGTATTGCCAAATACGAAGGATGCAGGTCGAGAATCACTATTAGGTAGCACTTTCAAGAAGCAAGCACACTGCAACGTGGATTATGATCTACAGTGGATTCACCTTTCCATTGGTAATGTTCAAATGGCAATAGCTTTTAGCAAGGGCAGCAAGGCTTTACCAAATCCTACTATGCCGCTGATAGAGCCACCTGGGACCAAGCCTAAGGAGGAGGGTCATGAATTATCACAACCCGCAGAGACCACAAAACCACCTAGGACCTTGTTGAGAATACGTGAGATGACTTGGTGACTTGCATCAAGCTCTTAGATAACACCTTTACCACGTTCGGAGCTATGAAAGACTAGACCTCAGCTTGCTTGATGAACCCCTTGCCTCTAAGGTTTGTTCTTTATCCTACACTTGGGAAGAATATGAGTTTATAACCGTAGCATCCCCCAAAGTGTCAAATGAGTTGATTGATAATGGTGAAATCTCAAAAGAGCACCCGTTCATCAGACGATTAATAACATCCTACCGCAAGCCCTAAAGGCCTGTGTGAACTATTGAGATTGAGGAACTTACTCGCCTCGCTGACTCTAACTCCTCATTCTACCAAAATGGGGTGACCTATATCTCCAATGGGAGAAACGGGGTTGCCAAATAATGACTAATGCTGAGCAGTGACGTGCCATCAAAACAACCGAGTATGACTCGACTTACATAGCATCAACCTCATTTAGGGTCTTGGCGACCACTCTATCCAAACATGTAGATGACCAAGTCTTGGCCTATCCTTACATTGATCCTATCCTTACATAAGAAGAGGTACTTGTGGCTAACTGCATCCACTCGGGTGACTTTGTAACCGATGTCCTGACTTACATTACCCAAGTATGCATTAGCCCTCGTAATCTCGATCATCATGCCCAATTGGAATACAACCCTGATTTCTTTAATTGGCAGATGCCCAAGTAAATAGCACCCTACAGTGCTCAAATGTCTTGCCTCCTCCCATGTCCAATCCTAGGAAGGAAAGGTGAAGAAAGGTGAAATCAAAGAAAAGTGTCATAAGATCTTGGAAATGAATAGAAATGCTCAAGGGAAAATTCTTTTTGTTGCTTAAAGCATGTTCTTCTTGTCATAAAATCATGATCAATTCCTATTTACTTTCCAGCAAGAAAATGTCTTAGAAATACTTATGGTGAACCATGATATATGAGAGGAACCTAAAATGGTAGGGCAAGATAAAGGCAGCAAGCTTCTGTTCACAGAGGAAGAGCAAGCTAAGTATGGCTTGATGGTAGAAATGAGGGGCTAAAGCCAAATCACATTCAAGCATGCCATGAACCTACAGGATGTCATCATGGAAGAGCCACCCATAAAACAACTCGTGGACTAGTGCATCCTATAGAAGTATGTAGAAAAGGTTGGGTAGGCAATCAACTATGAAAAATGTGATGAGTTTCTAAGGAGCTTCAATGCCGAAAGGAACTGTGGCATGGTGACAATCAGGAAAGGGAAAGAAGCCCACCAAGTAGAGGTGGAATTGAGCCTTGAGGTGGTGGAGAAGGCCCTAGGCTTAACTAGTAGGACCAAGTGACGCCAAAAGAGGGACATGTACAACATGCTAGGGATGAACAAGGTTGACATATGCATAGTGGATGGGATAAGTTTAGCAGATATTGCAAATCTTGAGATCAAGCTACATGCAAAGATGGTCCATACTCTCTTCTCCAGTCAAAAGTACAATGCTTTTATTAACAGAATCGGGGTGCCGTTGTTGGAGAGCATCGTAGCAAGATCCCTAGAAAAAATAGATTGAAATGCCTTCGTGCGCAAAACTATTGAAAGCTCAACGAAATCTTTGACCACTAGTAGAACGATGGCAAGAGGAGAGTCCTTGATCTCCACAATAAGATCATCTCGAAAGAAGTCCTCCTCCAAAGCATCCACCATCAGATTTGGTGGAATCCTCATGGCTATCATCCAGGAGGCCTTGAAGGACACAGAGGAAGGTGGAGAGGGAGTAGGGGAAACTCCCAATCGATTGCCTCACCAGGAATAGATATAGTCAAGTGAAAGGACTCTAAGTGATAAGGAAGAGCATGAGATGCAGTCTGGCCAAGGAAAGTCAAAGGCACAAATGAAGGGAACCCCATTAAAGCTACAGAAGGAGACAAAAGAAACGATGACGAGGGAGGAATGGGCCGAGTTAAGAAGGCCCAAAAGGATTCCAAGAGGGCCAAAGATGAGAGAAAGAGAAGAGCTGAGAAAGAGGCAGAAGAGCTAAGGAGAAAGGAAGATGAAGTCATGGCGGAGGCCATGCACATGTCTGTAGAGAGACCTACGGTTCCAGAGGAATGTCCACCTTGAGCCCATGGCATGAAGGCAAACCAAGCAGCAGCACTAAAGTGGCCCCAATTGTCACAAGGAAGAGGAAGGCCCTGTTGCACCCGCTCCCTTCAACCCTCACACCTCAAACCACCACCACACAGGAGCTAGTGTCTACCATGGAAACCACTCAGCTCATGTCCATGATGCAGTTCTTCCTAGTCACAAGAGTGCAAGAAATGGTGCCAAGCACAGGAGCCAAAGGTTGTTTGCGGGCAGACGCCGGGTCCAGGTAAGACCCAAAGCGGCAAAAGCTGGAAGCATCCACCACAACACTGCCAATGATGCCCCTGGCTACGGACTATGATACCTATGTGGCTGAACTCCTAGCCCAACTAGAGAGGGCCAAGGAAGAGAAGAATGCCACTAATATGGAGCTAGAGGCCGAAAGAGAGGTTGCCGTGGCTATATGACTAGAGATGAAATGGCAAGCCTCTTAGCATTAGAAAGAAATTCGGAGCTTGAAAGAGCAACTCAATGCCCAAGAAATGAGGGCTCAAGAAAATGAAGATTGCCTAAGGCAAATACTAGAGGATGAAGCCCAAGACTTAGTGGCAGAGCATGGGACCACAAGTGGCTCATCCAGCAATATGCTGAGCTTTAGCAACGAATGGTACGAGTAGAAGCTATGCATGCAAAACTATAGGAAAGGCTGCAAGAAGGAGACCAGGAACCAAAAGAATGACACCAAGAATAGGAGGATGCCCTGGTATTCTAGCTGTGGTCGGAAATGAAAGAGCAAGGCTGGAGAGAGAAATAGAAGTAGTTTTAGAAATGAGGGATGAGGCCACGACAAAGCCACAGGAAGCCTACGATATGACCTGAACGTGTGGGAGGAGGAGGAGGCACTAATGGCCATGGCCATGACCGAAAGGAAGATGCACCAGGCAGAGCTTGAAAGTTGTGTGTAAAGTAAACTACTGAAGATCTATTAGAATGGATCACAAAAGCCTACCAACAATACTTTGTGGGTGAGCAAGGTAGGAGGATAGTCGAGGATTAGTTGAACCACCGAGATAAAGAGAATACCCAAATGATGAAAATCTAGAGCAAGCAGCAACATGTGGTAATTATGCTATCTCAGGAGATGGAGAGGGGTAAGGAAAACATGGAAGAAAAGGCATAGTAGTGGGAGGAACACAACCTTGAAAAGTGTAGGGAGGACTAACAGAGCGCTTGGCAGTATCAGAATGTGAGAGGGTGCTCGTAGAGTCCAGAGTTGAGGCCGCTGAAGCGTGCTCCAACACATAGAGGCAAGCCTTTTTGAGCAGTGTGCTTCATGTCACACAAGTTGAAGTCAAGGACTTGGTGGAGAGAATGAGGAAGCTGGAATTGACAACCAGAGCTTTAATATATGGCCTACAAGAGCGCACACTTCTAACTAGCATAGGCATAACCAAGGAGCAACAACGTAGCTACTTGTGACAAGCCAACCTCTCCACCGATGAGCTCAAGGAACTTGGATTCGAGGAACAAGAGCAGCCCCACCCACCCCTAATCCAACTCTCTATGGAACAAGACACCAAGGAAGGGCCTAACCTTGAGCAAGCATTTGAAGAAGTACCGCAAATGAGGGAGGCCAATCTGCCCTTACCTAATCTACCCCCAAAAGAGCCGAAGGAGGGTACCCAAGTTTCCGAGTGCGTTATTGCTACAAGAAGAAGGAGGCGTGAACTTGTGGAACAAGCCTAGTAGAGAGTGCACACACAGCCACAACAGCTTCCTAATGAGCCCATGCAGCCATGCAAGGATCACCACCCCATTAATTGGCCACAGGAGCTGACTATCTAGCAACAACAAGAGCCCAATTCCGACCCTTCGAGTTCTCCTTCCTCTACCCACAGGCCGTAAACCGAGTCTTACCCCTGGAAGTAGTAAAAGAAATCATTTGTTTGGGCAATAATCTAGCAAACCGATGGGTCGAGGAGCGGAGCATCATTATCACACAATGAAGGTGGGAGCCGATGGACTACTGGCAAGACAAGGTCTATCAAGTTCCCAAAACCATCCAAGGCTATGAAGCACAACCAAAGTGGTGGAGGAGGATTTGGGACACTAATTTTGATGCATGGATGGCCTTCTGTAGCACGCTACAGGAAGAACAAAAAGATCCCGTCTACATGCCCTACCCTCGTAGACATGGAGTGGATAACAATAGGGGGGTGCATGGCAGGTATGACTTTCCAAAGATCTACAATGTCAATGCAGCAACTCCCGAGGAATGCATGACCTTTAGGGTAGGGGACTTGCGCCCTTCTTTTAACTTATGACTTGTTAGAGGAAGATCAGGGTAGAATCTGAGAGCACCCCTAGTATCCAAAAAAAAGCACTTTTCATGCCACAAATCACTGCACCTAGAGTTTTCATACCTAGCCCCACCTCCCACAACATATGCTTAGGGCACAACAAGGGCAGGACACACCAAGGGAGGTGCCACTCGCCTACGGTTAGACCTGTCACCCTAAGCTCCACACACTACACCCTCCGTCTATACCAATTGGGTCCTCAAGTGTGGGACACCACAAGGGGTTGCCCAAGGTAAGACCCATCTCCCAATTCCACAAGCATCGGCACCACGCACTCCATGGTTAGGGCAGACCCACCCTAGGTAGTGTACCTTCTTTTCTTTCAAGATACACATGAAGGCCCTGCCACTGGCTTCAGAGACCCCATCATCCATGAAATACATTTCCAGACAAAGCACAACCAAGCAAGGACACAACAACCACAATCAGAAAGTGAATGAAGAAGCTCCTTTGGAATAGCTCAACAAACTTAGCCACCACGAAGAGTCACATAACAGATCCGGCTAACACCATCTTAAATTTCAAAGAAAGATTTTTCCACCCACCATCCTCCAAGCATGGATCCATCTAAGACCATTTTGAATTTCAATGATGGACCTGCACCTCACCATCTTGACGCGTGATCATAGTTTTCAAGCAGTGAATAGCACTTCAAATTGGGAGATGAAGAAGGAGTGATCTGGAAAAATTTTAGCCAAGTGTCTTGGTATTTCACCCCCCTTTAAGAGTCAATGGAAGCATCATATTGGTGATCTAAGTAGCATAGAGGAAGGTATTATTTTATGCACATTTTTATCTACAAGAGATTTATCTTCTCATAATGCAGAAATAAATTGACAGGCTTCACCTCTGTGAGTATTCTTCTACATCTTCTATTTCTTTGAACCTCTTCTCTTCCATCTACTCCTCTCCCTGAATCTCCCTTTGCCCTACTATCTCTCACCCCCGTGGGTAGACTTTTGTACCCAAACGCTCCAACTGTGGTGAACCGACGTGTAAAGATGGGGGATTCTATGAGTTCAAGTGGTGGTGATGCTTTACAATAGATGATTGCTTTGTTGCAGCAACAACAACAATAGTTATTGTTACAATAGCATATGCAAACTTGGCAAGAAGCAAAAAGAATTGATTCCTTAGCTATGAATGCATTGCAAATAGTGGGACAAGAATTGAAGCAGTTTAAAGGCCAAATGTTTCGACCTTCATCCAGTTGTATGAAGAAAATATGTTGTTTCATGGGGTACCGCAATATGCATGGAGTTGGTATTTCTCTCGTTTGGCCATGCATGCATTGCTTGATCGGATTGATGAGTTAAATAGAAGAGATGCTAATCGTGTAGCTTTTAAGAAAGCTTTGAGAGAATAGTTTTTCTTGGAAGATGCAAGATTGGTAACTAAAAAGACATTTATAGATTGGATTGAAAAGCCCAATAAAGGGTTGGCTGCTACAGCTTTGCTCCGTGAATTTGAAAGTCGGTATGCGTAGTTGGATGCCTATGAGCAATAATCATTGGAGAGTCAAAAATTTGATTCGTTTCTGAGAGCTGTAGATCCTATCTCTTACATGAGAAATTGATTGATCATTTAGAAGTTGCCTCTTCTAAAACAGGGCTAAAATCAGATTGGGCTAATGAATTGAATCATTTCATATGTTGGTAAAGAGAGAGTAGATGAAATTAAGATGGGGGAGAAGCATCACACCTGCTAGTGTTCAAAAGGGGGTTGAAATTGCAACCAAGGAGCCTGTAGCTATGATAGAACAACCAGCTATACCTGTTGGTCCGGATCTTAAAGGTGATGATGTGGATGAATTAATCAAAGGCATGCATGATTTGAGGCTGAATTTGACAGAAATATATGCAAAGGTCAAAAAGTTGGATGTTAAGGTAGAAGAGAAGGCTCAAAAAACTGCCCAAAGACTGTACAAAGAAGGATACCAAGAGGAGATGCATTGATTATGACAGTTTATACCATGAAAAGCAAGACTATACAGCCTACTGTGAAGCAGAAGCAAAAAGGTTAGTCTTTTGGAAAGATGGTAAAATACATGCAACAAAAATTGGTCTTCCAATAGAGTCAAATTTTGGAAATGGTGGCATGCAAGAAGAGGTTGAAAGATATGGCTGCAAGGATAGCATTTGTTGCCATAGATGCAGCCACATATGGGTTGAGAATTGAAATGAATAATGAAGCTCATAAAGGAGGCATGGATTAAGCAAAATCTTGTGCTTGGATGCAAGTATTAGATTGCATGGAAAAGGGAAAAACAACAAAGTCTGAATTGGTTTATGCAAGTTAGAGTATATGAGGGAGAACACGATGGAGTGCACTAGTGGATTCATTTTTAGCCTATGTTTATTTGATTGAGGTTCATAATCAAGAAGCTCTTGTGAAAGAAAAGAGAAGAAGAGATGAGGAAACTACTAGTCCTTCCTCTTCACATCCATCTAAATGCACAACATGAAGTAAAATGGAGTGGTAGAAAGAGGCTAAAAAATCCATACTTGAGCATGTTATGGAGGATGCATCTCAAGAGAAGAAACAAAAAGGGAAGAAAAGGGGCAAGTAGCCATGTTATAGGTTACAATCAGATCTTGAGACTGCCACAAACCTTTAAAAAGTTTTGGAAGATCTCATACTTGGCAGTAGAGTGGAATTCAAACTTCGCAAAGTTCTTGGAATCGCAAAGCGTGAATTTCATCATGCAATCATTGATATGCTAAAACGAAAAAGATAGTTTGATGGTGAAGTTTTGGAAGCATTGATGCAGGTTGACAAAGATATAGAGAAACATCTTCAGAGGGAATATAATGATGCATGTGATGCTATTTTGGAACGAGGCTGATGCTGAAATGGGTTAAATGGAAGTGTAGATAGTAAGCTTGTGGCTGAAAATGGTATTATGGGCAGCACTAAGCATAGAGAGAAGGCTATGTATAATAGGGATGTCCATCAAAAAGCACATGAAGAAGAAGATGCTCATTTTATTCCAAGCAGTCATTACACATTGGGCTCGTGCTACAACAGAGACAATTATTAAAGTGGGAGAGAAAGAGAGATGCCTTGCATAGCTCTCTTGGATCATGCTTGTGAAATCAATGTTATGGCACGCAACTTGTATGACAATGGAGATTGGCTTATTGATGTAGATCCAGGATGGCACATGCAAGCAACAAACAATTCATCAGGGGATCTTTATGCGTCTTGTCCAAATGTACCCATGACTATTAGAGATGTTAGGGATAAATATCATTTTTTTGTGCACGATTCATGTAGTTATCCAGTGAGTTTGGGATAGCCCTATATTTCAGAATCAAGGTTGGAAACAAAAGCCTTGGATGATGGTTCTTCATATGCTCGAGTTCAGAGTAAAGACAATACAAAGGCAGTATAGTTTCTCACTGTTTGTGTGAATCATCCCCACAATAAAAATAGGCTGTGAGATAATCCCATGCCACCTAATGCATGAGAGTTTAAGGGTTTTGAGATAGGACTACTATAAGTGCAGGCTATGGCAATGCCTCTAGGAAGATAATTATACCACCAAGAAAGGGGAAACTGTGTTTGTGTCTGGATTGCACAAATGGATAGCATGTAATCTTGGAAATTTTAAGAATATTTTAGCCATGTGCAAGACATATGGTTTGATGGCTGCAAATGAAGGTATTTGAGGGCTATTTTTAGGGCTGGTTGATGTTGATAGAGTGGCTGAAATTTCTGCAACAATTAATGTTGAAAATAGGGTTAAAAAAGAGGTTATTTATGTTGACACTTTAGAGATGTATGAAGTCATTCAAGAGTTTGCTGAGCATGAATGTTATGGGCTGAAAACAGGGTTGAAGCAAGGGTGGATACAAAGTACAAAACTGTTGCAAAGAAGGTTAAGCCTGTGGCTTTGCCTTTACCACTTGAAAGTGATGGGTTGGTTGAAAAAGTGCTCAATAGCCTAGTTTACGAGATCCACATGGAGTAGGACACAAATTTACAGCTGAAACTTTACAAAAGCTAAAAATTGGTGATACAAGCTTTCTTTTACCATGAAGATGTTGGCAAGGCATGGGAAAGCCTTTTCGTTTGAGCCAGATGAAATTGGATGTGTTGATTCGACCATAGTTGCACCTATGGTGATCTTTACAGTACCTCATGTGCCATGGAATTTAAAGCCTATTCCAATACCTCAAGCATATTTGCCTAAGTTGTTGGAGCTTTTGAATGAGAAGATCAAGATGTGGATTTTGAAGCCCTCTTTAGCTCCATATTCAAATCGGTGGTTTATTATTTCAAAGAAGAATGGTTCTTTGAGGTTTATACAGGATTTGCAACCAATTAATAAAGTCACCATAAGGAATGTTGGATCAGGCCCAATAGTGGATGAATTTGCAGAAGCATTTGCAAGCAATGAAATTTACTCTATGGGTGATTTATATTTAGGATATGATCAGTTCCAGCATGCATTAGAAAGCCGGGATATCACTACCATGAAGACACTACTTGGATTGGTTAGGATGTGTACGCTTCCACAAGGAGCAAAAAATTCAGTGGCACATATGATGAATGCTATGCATAAAGTTTTGAGGGAGTATATTCCTTAGTTGACCTTACCCTTTCTTGATGATGTGCCAATAAAAGGGTGTGATATCCATGAGAAGAATGAAAAACTAAATGAGTAGGGATGTAGAAGATTTGTGGCTGATCATATTGTTGATTGTGACAGGATTTTGAGCCATCTTGAAGAAGTGCATTTGACTTTGTCAAGAGAAAAGTAAATTTTTGGAGTGGAGGAAGTATTAGTTGTTGGGCACATGTGTGGACCATATAGGAGAAAGCCCTCAGTAGTATGCCATAAGTAGGATGCAGGAGACATGTTCGAATGTATCTGAGGTGAAAAGATTTTTGGTGGTGCATGTGTCTTTTACTTGATATGGATTCCGCATTTTGCTCATGTGACTGAATGTTTATATCAGCTTTTGAGAAAAGGGAAAAAGTTTTGGTGGGGTAGACAACATACGAAGGCAGTTCAGAAGTTAAAGAGCTTATTGATTTCAGCCCCAACACTAAAGACAACAAATTATGAGAATGAGCACCCTTTTATTCTCACTATGGATACAAGCCCAATTGGCATTGGTTGGGCAATGGGTCAGGATGATGCTGATGGAAATAGGTATGCCATTCGGTTTGGATCAAAGTTTGTCAATGAACGTCAACGACGGTATTCTCAAGTAAAAAGAAAACTGTGTAGTAACAGCCCTTAAGTGTGATAGGGAGTATTTATGGGAGCTCATGTAGTGGTAGAGATTGTTTAAAGTCACTTAACCTTGATTTTCAACATATTGTAGATAGAGAAAACCCCCTGGCTGACATGCTTTCAGGAGCAAGGTTTGAAGATGAGGAGGATCTAATGGAAGATGAAGAGGACGATGTGATAGGTGCTAAAAAAACTCTATGACAGTAGGGAATGAGTCTGCAACTATTGTTACTGCAAGTACAAATGTTGTAACAGGGATTTCAGTAATAAGAAAAGAGCTTACAGCCATGGAGAAGAGATGGGCAATAGAGAGAAAGCATCATCGGTGTTATACTTTAGTGAGAACACAATTTTTGGAAGAGTTATATAAGGATGATTGGCCGAAAATAGACCAATATCTTAGCCTCATGACAAAGAAGGATGAATGGTCTAAAGATAAATTTAAAAGGATTAAAAGAAAAGCTTATGGGTTTTTCTTGAAAGACAAATACTTATGGAAGCATGCAAAGAAAAACAGAGAAGCTCTAGTACATGTATTGGGAGATAGGGCTTCTCAACAATAGGTGATGCAAGAGTTTCATGAAAGCTTATGGGCTGGACATAGAGAAGTTTGGGGCACATTTTCCAAGATCAAAGAGAAGTATTGGTGGCAAAACATGTATAAAGATGTGGAGCATCATGCGGAATCATGCAGTGTCTGTCAGATGTATTTCATGGTAAAGTATAGAGATGGGTTGCAACCAACCTTTCCATTGTCTATGCATTACTGTTACAAATTGCACGAGTGAGAGCTCGGCGCTCTTTTACAAGATTTCAGGGTGCACCTTTTTATTTTAAAATGTGCCTTTTCCCTTTTGCATTTGCCTTGGACTTTTAAGGTTTCCCTTGCGCTTTTGGCCTTTTCTCCTATTCTTTCTTTAGTCGAGCTACCTTTTTTCCGCCTTTGCCCTGCGTCTTTTTTATTTCCTTTTGCTTTCTTCGTGTTGGGGTCAACACCAAGGAAAAGGGGATTCTATTGCAATAAAATCTATATTGTAACATCAACAAGCTTTTATTTCATTCTTTTGATCATCAAAACAAAGAAAACAGCAATTCTTCACACAACATCATAACAAATATCTCCCATGGATTTGATAGAATCAACCATAATCTTCAACATCTTCATAGAATCCACCAATAGAACAATGAACACAAAATAATACATCATTTTTGAATGAAAATCAATTACATAGTATTCATCTTCAATGTCTTCATAGTCTTCTCTCTCAATCTCTCATATACAGTTACACTGTTTTGATAGAATTGGCTATCTCTGGCTCTCTCTCTCTCTCTCGCTCTCTCTCTCTCTCTCTCTCAATAGTACATCGTTTCCTCACTACAATACTCTCATAATGACTCTCAATAATCCTTCTTAGGTCGTGGATACACCTCCCAAGAGGTATGTCTGATGTGAAGAGGCACCAGAGCCACTATAGTGTCTCTTCACAACTCACTACTGTCACTGTCACTCAGTCTTCTCTTCAGTCTTCAGTAGTTGCTTCTTCCATTTGTTTTAGCTCTTTTGAACTTAGATTCATCCTTTCCAAAAGTTATAAAACTTTCCCAAATTCACACATACTTTCTACAGAACACTTACAGAAGATCTACAGAACAGTACATTACAGTACCAGAGTAGATACAGAACAGTACAGAGCAGAGACAAAGGCTCTACAAAAGGTTTACAGAGGGTTACAGAAGGTCATCAAAACCTCATAACTCATACTCAAACCATTATAAACTATTAAAAACTATTCAATAAGCTTCCAAAAGATTTCAATCTTCATCAATCATCAATCCATGCTTCATACAGAAGAAAATTAGAGCAAAACAGAAGCTATACAGAAGGTATACAGAACCAATCAGAACCTCAACAGAACCTATCAGAACATTACAGAGCTTAATATCTCTACTAAGAATCATCATGAACTTCCAAAACATAATCAATATCATCCAAAACATTCTTAAACACTTCCATTATCAACCATACATCACTCTAAATCCATAAAAAATCAATCATTCAGACCTCAAAAACAAACAAAATCTGTCAAAAATTTAGTCTTTTTCCACTCTCAATACATTCCCACACTTAGAAAGGAAGCCTTCTCACGACCTAAGGAAAATAAGAATGTAAGTTTATTAAATAGCTCAATTTTATCTTCCATAGGATCTTCAATAATCTCTCCAAACCACGACCCCAACTTATTACCTGTATCTGATTTAAAAAACTACTAAAGGAAAACTTTGTTATTCATTAACTCATCTGATAATCATTTAAAAATCATAATAAATTTGTAAAGGATATGAGAGGTTCTTCAGCTTTCCACCATAGGCTTTCCATCCACCATCAATAGTTTGAAAAGAGATCTCGAACAAATTATTCTCAATCAGCATGAACTCATCACATACAATTAACCCACACACAAACACTAAGACAACCATCTGAATGACACCTCCAAAAAGAGAGATATATATCATTAAGAATCATCCAAAATACATTGCAAAGGCATCAATGAAGGTGATCCCTTTTGAAGGCTTGGTGGTTTCAAAAACGATCCATGGAGAAGGACTCATCTACAAATGTCTTGGGAGGATTTTGAAAGAACTACAAGCAACACATCCTTTCTAGCAAAACAAGGTATCTGCTAGGTAGACATAGGGCATGAAAATAGAGGATATCCAATTGTTGAGAATCTATGTTCACATTGACATTCATACAAAGCTTTGGAATGGCCTTTTGATCATTATGGGAATGTCTATGCATGTATGCTAGATACCAAGCAAAATGAGCTGTCAATCTCACTGAAGGATCTAGAGATTGTGAATATTGGTGAGCAAAATGAAGGTAATTCTGGTATGCTTGACTGGCAGTTGTCCAGTCCCCTGGAATTATTGGCCAGTTTATCTGGGGTCTTGTGAGAGAATTAGTCAAGCTCAATCCTCTTCGTCTCGAAATCTGCTGATCAAATCCATCATATTCACTAACCAACTGAGGGGGTTGAGAAATAGAAGTGGCAGAAGATGGAAGTGGAATAAGTAAAAGAGGATGAAGAGATGGGTAGGCAAAATCATAAAAGGAGGAATAAGATAAAGGAGTGGCTGAAAATCTAAGTGAATCAGTTAGGAAAGGTGTCAATTGATAACTAGGAAAAGTAGAAGGTATATGGACAGATGGTGAATGACATGGTGGAGAAGGGGAAAAAACTCAATCTTCGATAAAAGAACAATAGGTAAATATAGAAATTTGAGAAAAACCTTGAGGTGGAAAAAGAAGAGGTAAGATTGCTGTTGAATTGGTTTGATAAAGGGAAAGATAGGTATCATAGCGATGAGCCATTTGTTGATAGTACAATAGGCTAGAAACAGAGGGACCTAAAACAAATCTTCTTTGGTAGTATCAAAAAAGGATGAATCAAATGGATAGTTCTTGAAAAGATAAGCTAGGAGATCCACCCTCAGTTGGTTAGTGCTCTGCACATAAGTAGAACTTGTATTCTGACATTGATTCAGGACCACAGAATAAATCATTGAATGCCATGAATTGTCAGGACAAGTGGCCACTTTTGAAGAATAACACTGGAACATGTCTTCTATCTGCAACTCCAAATAGTTAACATACAAAACATCTTGCAAAACCACATCCCCCATATATCAGGCCAGATCTATATCATCTAAAATCAATAGATCACCTCGTAGATACATGTAAGACAACAACATGGTATCCATCGTCACAGAATCTTCAAAAACTATACGTACCACTTCTGTCAGCAACTCAGAAGACCAAGCCCCACTCCAACCATCCTCTGGAAGAGGAAAATCCATCGTTGAAAGCTTCATATAGAAGGCCAACTTCTGCAATGATAGTGGACAAAGAAAGAATGTTCCAAAGGAGCATACTCCTGAAAGTGCTCAAATGTAGACCATAGCAAATTCATCCTAGACTACAATCTTTCCACTTTATCTTGAAACAAGGGACACAATGTGGTCTATCTCTGGAGAACTGCCACGTCCTGCTTAGAGATAGAAGGAATAATAGGAGCATTGGGGCTTGGAGGAATGGACCGTGACTGTGCCAGTTGATCTTGCTACTGCTTAATCTAGGAAACTTGTGATTCCACTGTATTATGAGCAGTTTGTAAAGTTGACAGTTTTGCATCTAGAAGAGTCTGAAACTCTTGAGCTTATTTGGACATTCTCTCTTTCTCCTCCGAGACTCTAGTGACCTCTGACTGAGCTTCTGTTAACTGAATCTTCAAAGAATGTACTTCTTCTCTCTAGGTCTCAATCATTTGGGTCTATTGCTCCATCTACTTAAACAAATCTGCAAGTGTGTCTTTAGCAGAGGCTAACTCTGAGGTTGCCTTATGCAAGTAGTCTTTGGACTGCATTAGTTCTTCATAGAAAGAAGCATACAACTATTGAACACAAGCTGTCTCACTGAGAGTTTAATCGAACTCTGGATGTCATTACGAAGAAATGGAATAGCATCTCCTAACACTAAACTGTTCAGTGAAGGAACTGATATGTCCAAAGAACCCTCTCTATGTGCCTTGAATAAATTGTTACACGTGAGGTAAGTAGGGAGGTCACTGCCAGAAGTAGCAAGAATTGTGACTGAAGGAATGACTGAGGGATTTTTATCTGCCACACGCTTCAAGCGCTTCCGTTGAATGACCAATGGAGGAGGGGAATTAAGATCCTCTATGTCAATAGGTTTTGACTCTTCTGAAGGTGGAGGGGGAGGTACTAGATTAGATGGAGGAGGTGGAAGCACACCCTTCTTAAGGCCTGAGTATGTCAAGAAAGCATATAAGTAGGAACCATAGGTGACATTTGTGACATTCCCTCTGGTTACTTTGACAAAATGTTGGCCCATCTTTGTAAGAAGGTAAGTACTCCAATCAATAGCCACCCCTTTTAACACCATCCTGGAAGCTGTGAAGAGTTCTTCGAACAAATAATGGGATGGTGTTTTGGCAGGTATAAACCTATCTTAGAGGAACTAGCAGACTAACTTCCAAAGAGGATCAATGATCATGAAAAAAGATACTCTTGATGTGTTTATCACTTTCTTGACATCCAGAATCTCTTTGGTCTGCTTCTGTAACAGCTTGAAAATCTCATCATTGGAGAATGATTGTCTAGCTGTAACAAAGGGCTCTCCTTTGTAGGGAAGAGACAAAGTCTTCCCTAACCCTCGGGATGTCAATACCATGGAAGCACCATGAACCAGGCTTGAATTCTTATTTTATGATGCAAGGAACTCATCACACAGGGATGGATCATTTGGAATCAATGGGAATGAAGCAGCCACTAAAGTCGCAAGTCCTGCTTTCTCTATAGGCTCAAAAGCCAGTAGGGAAGAATAATCCCCACTACTCAACAGGACATATTGGATAGGAGGAGCATGGGGCACCATTCAGATGGAAAACACACACACCACAAACACAAACAATCACAAAGAATACCTGCAAAACAACCAAAGAGCTATAAAAAAGAAATCAATCAAAAGAAGTACACACACACATAGACGTAACTAACTAATTTACCACCCCAAACAACCCATATCCTAGAAAAATTTCGGCATGACCTCTACACATTGCAACCGAAAACTTCATGTGATGCAACAAGAAGGCACCCAAAACCTTGTATCAAGCAATAAAGAAAGAAAAACTGCAAACCGTACGCATAATCGTAGCACACAAGCAAACCATAATACCAGAAAAATCTAATCAGGACTTGACCATAACCTTGACTAACAGTTTCAGCAAAGAGGACTTTACATGCCCATCCCACGAAGCGTGTTTATTAAAAGGGGGAAAAAAGTACAGTGAGGGAAAATGGTTTTAATGAAGGGTTCATTTTAAGAAATTATTAACAATGGGTGACATTTTATTAGGTGATAAACCTTAATAAGAAAACAACAGTTCCTTCTTAAAATTTAATTACAATTTATTAGGGTGAAGCGGTGCTTTAACGAAACTTAAACTACAATTCCTAGACTGGGGTCTCTAAATGCAAATTCATTAATTAAAAATTAATGGTAATGTGGAGCACTTTTTTGCCAGCACCTGCTTTTTTGTGACGGCTCGTTCATTCTTATTAAAAATTAAGGTGCCTCTTAAGCACATGTAGCACGTGCAAAGTGAATGGCTGGCTAATTTTAAATTATTAGAAAATTGTGTGTTTAGCGCGAATGCGCATGAAAAAGTGGGTGAATATAGTTCATTTTAGCAATTAATTGTGATTAAGAGATGATAAAAATGAATAAAGCTCAAAAAATAAATACCTAATAGGGGTATGTATGCAAAGACTGAAGGCACACAAAGTATTTCACAAATGCAAAGAATCCAGTTTAAAAAAAACAAACACCACTCACTAGAAAAAAATAAAGCACCTTAGTGTTTTTGTTGATTTTTATTTTATTTTTATTTTCTATATTATTTTTAATGATTTTTTTAAAAAAATTATTTTAGGTGTGTTTGTATTGTATATATTGTTTGGTTTGGTTTATTTGTTTTGTTATTTTTTTCTTTTCTATTTTTGTAATTAATTAAATCAGAATATATGACACATGAATATGTTGTGAAGTATAAAGGTGGAATTTCAACAATCCAGCAAGTGTCAATAATGTGTTGTAATTTATCCATGATTTTTCAGCTGATTTTTGGAATTTAAAATGAATTTTCATGAGGTAAAGTATTAAATTTAGGATTTTTGGCTTCAAATAATACTTTAGCCATTTATGAAAGAATTTATAATTGAGAAATTATTGGCAAAAGGGGCAAGGGGGTTTGTGAAAATTTTTGGAAATATTTTTGAATTTTTGCTATTTTTAATGAATTTTACTCATTTTGCATGTATTTTTTAATGAATTTTTAAATTTTGAATTTTTTACAATTTATTTTCTTGAATTTCCACTTAAAAAAAATTCCAAATGATTTCAGCAATATTAAAAAAATTTAGGAATATTTTTGCATTTTTTTTAAATTTTAAATGATTTTTTTGGAAATTTTATGTATTTTATGTTTATTTTTTATGTGTTTTTATGTATTTTGCAGGTTTGAAAATAAAAGGCGGTACCTGAGCTGCATGTGAACAATGGAGGATGACTGCGTGTGAATGGCTGACTCCAAGACTCCACCGCACGAATAAACCGGAAGCGTGTCCTCGCGCGTGAACGCTCGCTAACCACACCCATACACTGAGAACGGCCGCACGACGGGAGAACAATGGAGGAGAAGGGAGAAGGGGCAGAAACGAGGGCTGTAAGGGAGTGGCCTAAGTGAATTAGGTGACTGAGTAGGTTAAGTTAATTAGGTTAACTTAAGTGGTGAAAGCAATTAATTTAGTGTAGTTTGTGAAATCAATTAGGTGAGGTTAGTCTGCTAAGTGGATCAGGTTAGGTTAGTGGATTAAGTTATGTTAGTTAGGTTAGTTGGGTAAGTAAATGAAAGTTAGGTTAGTTGGTTAAGTAAATGAAAGTTAGGTTAGTTGGTTAAGTACTAACCAGGAGAGGAGAAGGGAAAATGACCGGCGACGGTGGGGGAGGAGGAGGAGGAGGAAAATAGGGCAGATGGCGGGGCGGGCGCATGGTGGAGGAGGAGGAGGAGGAGAAGAAGAGGGGGGAGGAAAATAAGGTAGATGGCGGGGCGGCCGCAAGGTGGAGGAGGAGGAAAAGAAGTGAAGCGCTGGCAGGGCGGAGATGAAGGAGAGGGGAAGAGATTGCGGATGGCGCTGGCATGCGGGAGTGGCAGAAGGGAGGAGAGGGGAGGAGGTGTGGTGGAGAGGGGAGGAGGCGAAGCGGCGAAGGAGGCACGCGAAGGGACGATGAAGGCGTGGGGGGGAGGTGATGGAGGAAGTGGAGCCAGGCGAAGGAGGCGTGGGGAGGGACAACGAGGAGGAGGACGACGCTGAAGACGACGACGAGGTAGAGTGGGAGGAGGGACGGCCGTCACATGAGAAGGCAAGTAAGTGTTTTTTTTTGTGGTTTTTTGTTTTACTTATTTTTTAAAAAACTATTAATGGGGTATTTGTTTTGTTTTTTAAAGTTATTAGTTTTGTTTTTTAAAGTTATTGGATGATTAATGGGGTATTTGTTTGTTTTTGTTTTTTTTTCCTTTTCTTGGCCCTTTTTTTTGTGTGTGTGGTTGTTTTTTGTTTGTATTTATTATTGTTTTTCTATTTTTTGTTTTTAAATGAGGGGTTTTTTGGTTGTTGTGTGTGTTTGATTTTTGGTTTTTTTAAATAAAAATAAATTGAATATGGGTGTGCAAAAGGAACACACCCCCGTCTCGTGCGCATGCGCGGGCGGGGGTAAAAAAATTTGCAATGACGGGATCAAACGGGGCAGGAACGGCGATGCGTGAACCACATACGCCATGGGGGCGTCCCGAGGCTTGTAAAACCAGAAACATGCGCGTTTACACACAACACGAGAAACGCGATCACACACAAAAAGGAAGAAAATTTAATAAAACCCAAACCGTACATCGGATTGAAAATCCATAAAAAGGAAAAATATATCGAGAGACGAGCCAAAAATGATGGAAACATGAAACACGGGTTCTGAGGCGAAATCAGGGTGTTCACATGGAAAAAACGCAGAAAATAAGCTCAAAAATACATACGGGTATTAACATCAGAAAATTCGCGCATCGGAATGAAATGCGAAAAGAGGGAAGATTGTGCAGAACAATGTGTCCAACAATCCTATCACAAAAAAACACAGTTCCGATTGAGATAGGACATGTTCACATGGAAAAAACCCCAAAAACGAGTTCGAAAATAGACACGAAAATTAATATGAAAATAAATGTGCACCAGAATAGAGGACAATAAAAAGGAGAAATATCCAAAAGAAAGGGATTCACAAGGTTGGTACATGGAAACTTAGTTGGAAGGGAATTGGGAGGGGTTCATATGGAAAAAACACGAAAAACACACCCGAAAACACTCGAAAAATTTAATAACTAAAAATCCAAAAGTCAAAAGAGGAGGGAGAAAAAAGGAAAAAGGGGGGGAAAGGCTGGCAGGACACGGCTGTCAAGTTAAACTGAAATGCCGGTGAACATAGGGTAGGTTCACATGGAAAAATGTGAAAAATAGGTACGAAAAGGGCCCGAAAATCTGCAAAAATTAATAACGGACCATGCATCGAAATGACACGGAATAAGAAGGAAAAATGTCAAGGAAAATGGACATGACAGGCTCGCACATCAGATCGGGGTTCCGAAAAAATAAAGATGCATTCACATGGAAAACCATCCATTTTACGAGAATTGCTTCAAAAAGTAATAACTTTAGAACCGTCTATCGGAATAGGGGTTGGTAAAAAGGAAAAATAGGCAATTCAAAGGGACAAATATGGCTGAAAGATTGGATGTGATTCTCAATGAACATAGGATGCGTTCATATGAAAAAATCGCAAAACAAAGGATAAAGAAAAACGATGAAAGAATAGCTCCGAGGACAGGGTGAAATAGAATGGAGGAGTGGGGAAGGGACCCTATCAAGGTAAAATGAAGTCATGGCATAGATCCATGATCATAACATGATATATGCATGAGGGTATGCAACATAGACACGCAGGGATACATCCCCACACTTAAAACCTTAGGAGGAAGGGTAAACCAAACAACAAGGACCTAGTACCACACATCAGACCAACCACAGACGTCCCCACGCTTAAGACATAATCGTAATTGAGAAACAGAAGGTGTAGGATTAGAAAAACTTGGCCCATATTGTCGAGGAGAAATGTCGACTATCGAGGTTGCATCTTGTGTCGTTCTCGACTGCAGGAGGTACCAAGGTGTCTACACAACACTCGTCCAATGTCTTTCATGGCAAAGACCATGTGGCAGCACCCAGGGAGGTAACTTGTTGAAGGAATCACTAAAAATTCATCGACGATGAGGGATATTGCACTCAACTCACAATCACTCAAATGGAATGAAAGAGCAATCACTCGCCCCATTACTAACATCACTCGAGGAAATAATAATGAAACCCAGAGCTCACACCCGGTTTAGAAATCGACAAGGAGGTGGTATAGAAAGAGTATGCCAGGGTGCACAATTGATGGTGTATCAGTGCGTCCAACCCATCTGGCATAGGTGCAAGGAGGAAGGCCAGGGAGCCTTGTAGTGCAGTGGACAGAACCGAATGACGTGTCCCGTGCTGATGGCAAAAACCCATCTCTGTGGGTGCATAGGGAACAGAAACATACCTGACTCCAATGGTCATAACGTCCCTCAATCCTCACCTCTCAATAATTTATTGAAGAAACACCAGTCACACTCAGCCCACCCTGTGTCTCGCTCTCTGTTGATAGATATAGAGGGCAACCCATTCTTGAAACCCATTGATGTAATCCTCACTGTCACTTGTGCAGAGGTTGTATGCCTTGTGCGCATTTGATGGTGCAACTGTGCATCCCGCCCTGTGCCAGCATACATGCAAGAAGGAAGGCCAGGGAGCCTTATGGTGCAGTGCACAGGAACAAATGATGCATTGTGCATAAAGAGGCCCATCTTGTGCACGTGCAACACTCCGTTCACACATCTCACCTCTCATTTGATTTGAAGGGAAAGACTGGTCACTCACCCCACCCTCTGTCTCACTCTCTGATAGATACAGAGGGCACCCCATATGCACATCCCCATTCTGTTAGGATAAAAGCTCGCATCACTCACACAGTCAGCTTCTCGCCCAAGGGTGTGTCCACCTTTTCTTGGAACGAGGCCTGTTATGACAGGGAATTTTTTCCTTTTCTCCCATAACAATTTTCTTTTTCTTTTTCTTTTTGTTTTTCTCCTCTTCTTTTTTTCTTTTTTCTTTTTTTTTCGTTAAAAAAGAAAATGGTAGAAATACCATGTGTCATGACCAACCTTGCCACCGTTGTTGGATCAGACGAGAAGAGAACAGGGTCGGGTTGAGATGTTTCTACGAGGGATTAGCAGAACGAGACCGCCTCATGAGGAGAATCATAAGGGCTATCAAAAGCACGACGAGAAGGACAGTGCGACGCCAAAAAGGGAAAGGGTAGGTCGACTGTGATTGTCAAGATCCCCAAGGAGGAAGTACTTTTTCAGACGATAGCCATTGATCAAGAAGGGATCATTAGAGGCATCAACGGTCTGCACCTGAACAAAGCCGTTAGGATTGATAGCAAGTACCTTGTACGGGCCCATCCACCATTGTTGAAGCTTGCCAGGAAACTTGCCAAATCTCGAATCATAGGCCAGGACAAGATCACCTTCTTTGAACTCCTTGTGCTTGATGAAACTATCATGATAAGGCTTTGCGTCGCGCTTGAGTGGTTTCCATGCATTGTAGGGCCATGCGCCGTATCTCATCCAAGCATTCCAAGTGCAAAAGAATCCGTTGCAGTGACTCATTATCTCCCAAGCATTCTTCAACTGCCACTCGCAAAGAGGGAAATTCCAGTTCAGCAGGGAAGACGGCTTTTGTACCATACACTAACTGGAAAGGGGTTTGTCCTATAGCTACCTTATGGGAGGTTTTGTATGCCTAGAGGGCCTCTATAAGTCGATTGTCCCAGTCACAACGATGTGCGGTAATCGTTCTTGTCAGAATCAAGCAGAGGATGCAATTGGTGACTTCAACTTGCCCATTGGCTTTGGGGTAATAAGGAGTGGACTTGCAATGGCAGATCTTATACAATTCCGTCAACTCCTCCATGATTTTGTTAAGGAAATGAGTACCTCAATCACTTATCGGCCCCAGGGGACTGCCAAAACGGGTGATAATATTGTAATGTGCCCACTTGTCCGCTTGCGGGACATGTCTTAGCAGCCCATCGGGAGGAAAGTCTAGAAGGCTCCGCCTAGCACTTGCAAGGAATGATACAAGGTTTGCGATCTAGGTCTTCGCGAGTCTACCCGAGCGGAAGTGTCCAACTGTTCCCACTTGGGATCGACCTGAGGTCAGGGTTCCTTTCCTATCAACAAAGTCTCTTGGAAGGAGCTAGCGTCTAGCTCCAGTTGAACCACCTTTCATAGGGGCAACAGAGACGAAGCGGTTTCAAGCTGCACTTGGTTCATGGAGAATGGGAAACGAGAGGGATGCGAAGCTCAAATTCTCTGCCGTACGGCATAGCCCCATTCCTTTCCCCTAAAACAGAATAACCAAAAATTCTACATCTACTAACACTAGGTCTTCATTGTCTTATTATCTCATCATTTGAGAAAAGTTCCCAGCTAACCGGGACCACCCTTCTATAGGATGGACCTAAGTCACATCCACCGCACTTTCCTCAGTTTGCTTTAGTTATCTAATTACCTGACACATTACGTTTTGACGTGCAAAACTAGCTTCCTTAATTTAACAAATTAATCACAGGTTCCTTCACGTAACTTAGGCACCGACACAAAAACAATGCCAAGCAAGTTCATTTTTCTCTAATAACTGCTCTTTATTTATAAAAATCCTAGAGTACATCCAATATCCCGCCCAAAAGCTAACCTAGAAATCTGCAGGATTGCTACTCCAAGTTCCGCCTGTTGACTAGTACACGGGCCTCGAGATCCCATCTTGAGTCACATCGACCTCTTGAATAGGATCTGGAGGCAAGGGATTTACAACCAGAGACTCCCCTGGCACCCAAGCGTCCTCCCACTCCAAGCAGTACCCACGGAGAGACCTCTCACGGGCCAGGTTAGGTCCATATACCCGCCGACGCGGCTAACAACCCCCTTGGATAGGGCCAGGAAGACAGTCGGAGGTAACTATTCCTGCCTCTCCCTCCAGGCTTTCAACCTGAAGTATTAAGTGTTTTTCTTGAATTAGTTCCTTGAGCAAAGAGATCAATTAATGTACCTAAGTACAAGCACGAACATCTCGAAGGTCGTTTGTACGACTGACTGCTAAAGTGTGACTCCTTTTTTTCCCCCGGATGCTCCCAACATTCGATCTTGGTCTTTTCGCAACTTGGTAAGGTCCCAATACTTTTAAACAAGATACGCAAGCAAATGGTCTCGATAAGTTGACTTATAATTGCCCTTTTCCCTTGGGTTTTATCTTAGTTCCTAACTCAAGCATTACTAGTCAGTCAAGGCAACGGCGGACATGCCTTATTCGCAACCCAACCAAGGGTCTTTTAATCTCTAATTCCAACCAAGCTCCATTAACACACATGGCAACACATGATTCTTCATTTAGACTTTCAAGATACAATCTAGACGCATGCGATCCTTCCAATTTTCTTAGTGGGGTTCTATGCAGGATTTCCCACTCAACCTTAACCATCGTGCACATTGTGCGTTTAGTATAGTTGTACCTCCTAAATGACTTTTATCTCTCTTTATTCCTGACAATAAATACTTATTTCTAATACACTGGAACACATGTGACTTGTGTTTATGAAAGTCTAGGGTTTTGTCTAATGATGCAAGTGTATCTCATGAACAGAAATTAATATTTCATGTGTTTCTTTTAACCATGATTGCGAAACGTGAATTCTAAATGACTATTCATGCACTGAACTGGTTAAAAAGCTATCATTTCATGTTAGGTAAGGCGATAACCTTATCATTTTATGTGAATTCCAGACTCTTCCATTCGCACATGCAACTTAGTTCTTAGAGTAGACAAAACCCTAAGACTCGTTCTTGTTCCATGCACAAACCATCTCATCTCTTCCATGAGTAATATTACTGAATTAATTTTAAGGCTTAGAACCTAGGCTTGATTTGTGTGTGTTGAGTTGGTTGTTCCGCTCACCCCTCCAACATTACTGGTAGCTTGGGTGCCTAGGCTTCCCACAACTTTCTTCTTGGGAGCCATTCGTCTTGCAGAGATTGGGTAGTCCGGACCTTGATGGGTTTCGAGTTGATAGGTTTGGTAGAAAAGACCGCTGGATGGGGGTCCTTCGCCGAGAGAGTGGTTTGGGTGTTGCTTGTTGCGGTTACCAACTCCCACTCCCTCTCCTTATTTCTTTCTCCCTCTCTCTCTTCTTCTTCTTTTCTTCTCCTTCTCTCTCTCTCTCTCTCCCTCTCTTCTTCTCCACCTACTCTCTCTCTCTCTCTCTCTCTCTCTCTCTCTCTCTCTCTCTCTCCCACTTCTTTTCTCCTTTTGCTCCTTCCCTCTCTTTCTCTTCCTCTTCTCTTCTTTTCCCCTTCTACTCTTCTTCTTCTTCTTCTTCTTCTACTACTTCTCTCCTCTCTCCCTTTACCTCTTCTTCTTCTTCTTCTACCTCTCTCCCTCTACTTCCTCTTCCTCTACCTCTCTCCTACTCCTCTTCTTCTACTTCTCTCCCTCTATTTCCCTCTCCCCACTCCTTCTTTTCCTCTCTCCTTCTCCTTCTCCCCCTCTTTTTTTTTCTCCTCACTCCTTCTCTCTCCCACTTCTCCTCTTCTCTCTCCCACTCCTTCTTCTCTCCCACTTCTTCTCTTCTTTCTCTCCCTCCTTTTTTCCTTCCACTTCTTCTCTTCTCTCTCTTCACTCCTTCTCCTTCACTCCTTCTCTTGTCTCTCTCCCTCCTTTCTCTTCCACCTCCTCCTTCTTCTCTCCCACTTCTTCTCTTCTCTCTCTCTCCCTCCTTTTTCCTTCCCACTCCTCCTTCTTTCTCTACCCACTCCTCCTTCTTCCCTCACCTCACTCCTTCTCCCCTCACGGCCTGAACTGGTGGCAATTAGGGAGGTGGTGGCTTTGCTTGGAGGACCCCGAGAAGGGTCCCACAGCGACTAGTAGACGGGGGGGAGGGTTGACTATCGTTGTAGGCTCAGGGCTGTTTGCACAGACGGGAGGGGGGGGGGACGCCAGTCGCAAGGCCCAGTAGCGCCACTAGCGAGGAGAGGGGGAGAACTTTCTGCCGGAGGCCCAAAGGTCCTGCACGACTACTCACGGAGGGGGTTGACATAAGGGAGGGGGCCCGTAGCCTCTGATGGCCGTCAAGCGAGGCAGCAACTGACGGGGGGGAAGGGTGGTGATGTGCGGACCAGCATAGCCTCCTCTGTCTCTCTCTGCCAGGGGAGGGGAGAAGCCCCCTCTTATATAGGGGAGGAGAGGAGGTAGGTGGCATGGCCACCCCTCCACCTGGAGGTTGCATGCCTCCTCCCCATCATCCACCACTCCCACTCTCTCTCCCCCTCCCCTAACTGTTGTCGGCGGGGAGAGAGGGGGGAGTAAAAAATTTTGAACTTAATGATTAAAAGAAAAAAAAATTAGGGGAAGGTTCCTATGGCCCATTACATTCTCTCCCCCTTAGAGGAATCGAGACGTTCTCATCTTGAGAGGACCTGGGGGTATTGTTGGTTGAGAGTATCTTCTATTGAGAATTAGAGTTTGCAGCAGTAGAATGTGTGCACAAGAGGGAGAAGAGAGCTCAAAGTACAAGAATGAAATCTTGTTTACTAAGTTGCTTAGAGTACAACTTGGGTACACTCTCTCACAAATGATAGTGACCCAGAGGCTGTTTATATAGCCCTTTGCCAGCTAGGGTTAGGGTTTCCCCTACCCCTAGGGCTATTCACACTCATCTCCCCTTATACTCCCTTGCTTACAATGGGTTTCTATGCCCGTCTTCTAACACCCCCCCTCAACGCCAGGGTGGCATTGGATTACAAGACATGTAAGAGATTCCCCCCTTTTTAGGATGCCTTTATAAATCAGGCTTACAAGGTTGTTTTAGGTAGATGATTTAAATAGTCAAAATAGTCGATCTTCAGATGAATTGGAGACATAGTTGGCCACCAATTCTTTGGGTATTTCAGGAGTGTTGGGGCATTTACTAGTGATATGCCCTGTCTTCTTGCATTTGTTACATTTCATCTTCTCGGGATACTTCTTCCAGCAGTTGTTTACAAGATGTCCTTTTTTCTTACAGAAAGAACATTTAGTGAGAACTGTATGAACCAATACTTGTTCACGGGAATTTGAAGTTGCCTGACTGTTGCTGCTTTCTTTGTAGTTCCTCTTTTCTTCATCCAAACAGGATTGAATGGTACTTGCCAAAGTAGGATCTGGAATGTTGGTGAGAGTGGTTACAAGAGTAGGAAACACTTGTTTTACAGCTTTTAGGAGAATAGCAATAGCATCTTCTTCATGTATTGGAGCTTGTATAGAAGCAAGCTAAGCCATAAGTCCCTTCATATGAGAAATGAATTTTCCCAAATATTCTTCTGAACGATATTCCAAGCTAAAGAATTCAATTTTAAGAAAGATTTTAGTATTTTTGCCAGTGGCTCCATAGAGCTTTTCAAGCTCATCCCATTTTTCTTTAGCAGTGTTTAGTTAATCAACATGATAAATCAGGGATTCATCTAAGTGTAGCATTATGATTGCTTGAGCGTGTTGGTCATCCTCTATATCAATCATATTTGCAGAGTTTACAACTCTACTGCCTTGAATGAGAGGCCAATACCCTCTCTCCATCATTTTGTATTTTATAAGTACCTGCCATGGGTGGAAATCCTTACCATCAAACTTTCGTATTTGAGGACGGACATCAGTATATGTTGTGGTCAATTGGGAAGGTCTTACCACTTGTTAGGACAAGGGCAGTGTCTAGTCCCTTACAAACTTTTCACTGAATGCAGAAGCAAATTAGACAATGTGAAGTCAAAGTTACAATGAAGAAAAAGGCTAAAAATCATATAAGTGTAATATTTCAAAGTATGACTTTGGTGGTCCTTTCTTATGTGCAAGCTTCTTCTGAGGTTTAATAGTCTTTTTAGGTTTTAATGAAGTAAACCTAGACTGGACTTCAGGCTCCTCCTTGTGGTATGGCTAAGTGGATGAAGCTTGTGTTGGACATGGTTTGTCTATGATCTCAATGCTTGTTGCTAATGATTCTGAGGAGAGTACGATGACACTCATGCTATTGATTTCACTGAGACCAATGTACTTGAGACAAAGTCACTCACGGTATGCAATACACTTCTTGTGCATGATGGTCTATGTGTTGATTTTACACATAACCTTACAACAATATATGAAGAGGAATAAAAAAATCACTGGGTTTTAGTGAATGCCCAGCAAGCAATTAACCTGATGATTCATGATTAGTGTTAAAAAAACACTATTGTCAAGCTTAGTGAAGTGCTTGAATGGAACCCGGTTGAAAGTCGGCTTCCCGATGCTTCGTGATGTCCATTGAGTATGCCCAAGAGCTTTAAAATCTGGAATAGGGTTCAAAGACTCTGCTTCAGTGATTAGAATCACTGTTAATGAAGCTCAGAGTGTAAAAATGACAAAATGTCAAGCTTGGAGCTTGTTGGCTATGGCTGCCCAAAAAAACACAGTTAGGGTTTGTCTTGTAGCAGCCAGCAGAGGTTGAATTTCTCAGAGCCCTCTTAGCTGAGGATAGCCCACTTGGGGGGCTATCAAAGCCCTAAGATAGCCGCCCAGATTGCGTCGCTTGCTGCATGTACAACAGCCTGAATTCTATACTGTCAGAAAATTGCACCGTTTCTAGGATTTTCGCAATGCTGGCCTCACACGTGGACAATGTCAGGGTTAGAACTGACGAGGAGCTGCGTCCTGATGTGGGGAAGAGATCTCCAGAAGAAATCATTGGCTAATATGGCCTCCTTTGTCCTCCTCAAGTCCTCCAATGGAGGTAGGTTGTAGGCAGCTATGGAGGAAAGAAGGATAGGATGAAGAAAATGATAGCTCATGTGCACTTGGTGATAACTGATGCTGAGGGAAGCTGAGGAGATCAGAGATGGCTCTGATACCATGTTGAGAATCAGAGTTTGCAGTAGTAGAATGTGTGCACAAGAGGGAGAAGAGAGCTCAAAGTACAAGAATGAAATCTTGTTTACTAAGTTTCTTAGAGTATAACTTGGGTACACTCTCTCACAAATGATAGTGACCCATAGGTTGTTTATATAGCCCTTTGCCAGCTAGGGTTAGGTTTTCCCATGCCCCTAGGGCTATTCACACCTTTCTCCCCTTATACTCCCTTGCTTACAGTGGGTTTCTATGCCCGTCTTCTAACATCTTCGCCGTCCATCCAGGTGGCATCCTCTTCGGGATAATCTTTCCACTGGACGAGGTATTCTCTCAAGGTCCTTGACCTCAAATGCCTCTCCCTGAGATCTAGGACTCTATTAGTCCATAGCTCAAGGACTCCTTGGCTAGGCATTACAACTTGTTGATCATCAAGTACATGATTTGGATTAGGTAGATACTTTTTCAATAGGCTAATGTGGAATACATTATGAACCTTTAGGGTTATGGGCAGTTGTAGTATGTAAGCATTAGGTCCTAGGCACTTACTGATCTTATAAGGTCCGCAATACCTTGGACTCAGCTTCTTGTACTCTCTCAAGGATAGTGAACTCTTTTTAGGGCGTACATGGATGAAGACCATATCACCTTCAACGAAGGATCTGTCTTGCCTTTTCAAGTCCGTGTAAGCCTTCTGTCTGTCCTTGGCGGCTTAGATGTCTTGTCTTATTGATTTGATTTGATCATCCATGTCTTCCAACATTTGCTTTGAAGCTTCTACCCTCAAGGTTGGATCCAAGAAGCTCAAAGGAGTACGATAATCATGCCCATACAATGCTTGGAAAGGGGTCATATGAATACTTTGTTGGTAAGAAGCATTGTAGGCAAACTCAACGAGTGGCAAATATTGAATCCACCTTTTGGGTTTGCGATAGCAGTATGCCCTAAGCATGTCTTCAATGCCTTGGTTGACTCGTTCCGTTTGACCATCAGTTTGGGGATGGTAAGCTATACTGAAACAGAGTTGAGTCCCAATGGCCTCGAAGACAGCCCTCCAGAAGTGAGATGTGAAGAGAGAGTCACGGTCTCACTGATGATTCTTCTGGGTAACCCATGCAGTTTGAATATTTCCTTGATGAATAATCTTGCAATGTCTGAGGCTTTATAGTTTGTCTTGACAGGGATGAGATGTGCAACCTTGGTGAGCATATCTACTACAACCATAATAGAGTTGTATCCTCCCTGAACTTGGGGTAGGCCAACAACAAAGTCCATACTAATGAATTCCCATTTCATTTGGGGAATGTCAAGTGGTTGCAATTTCCCTGGAATTTTGACGTGCTTTGCCTTAATGCGTTGACAAGATAAACATTCAGTGACATATTTGAAAACGTCACCCTTGAGCCTATCCGAGTAATAGCTCTTCCTGACCCCGTTAAGGGTCTTGGCATAGCCAGGATGTCCTGAGAAAGGAGAGTCATGGGCTTCCCAAAGTATCTTCTGCTTAAGAGTTTGGCTTGCAGGGATACATAATCTTGTTCTAAAGTAGACAAGTCCACTATTGACAGAGAATTCTTGATACTTTGTTTTTAGCTTCGGGTCTTGATCCTTGATGGGGATCTCCATTAGCAATTTCTAATAGACTGGGTCATGACATGCCTCTTCTCTAGCTAGCTCAAGAATTGGATTGTTTGGCATTGATACCTTTGTGGCTAGACATCTTGCTGTTGATGGATCTTGCAAAATAAGAGAGTTTAGAAATGCCTTGCGACTGAGTGCATTGGAAACTACATTCTCTTTTCCAGTATTTGATTTCAAAGTCATATTCTTCCAGCACTTCGATCCATCAATGTTGCCTCATGTTAAGCTCATTCTGGGTGAAGATCCATTTAAGACTCTTGTGGTCTGTCTCTAAGGCAAATTTGTTACCTAGCAAGTAATGTCTCCAAATTTTGAGAGCATGGATAACAACCAACAGCTCTAGATCATGGGTAGCATAATTTCTTTCATGGCTCTTCAGTTTCCTTGAAGAGTATACTAGGGGATGACCTTCTTGCATAAGCACACATCCTAAAGCAAGTGCGCTAGCATCAGTTAAAGATTAGGAAGTTTCAGGATGGGTGTTGATACTAAGATTTACTTTAGCTTGTCAAAGCTGGTTTGTTCGATAGGTAACCATACAATTACTACTTGCTTCTTTAGTAGATCAGTCATAGGCGCTGCAATCAAAGCATAATCTTTGATGAAGATCCTGTACCATCCTATCAATCCAAGAAAGCTACGTATTTCTTTGACAGAAATTGGTGTTAGCCATTCCAGAACATCTCTAACCTTGGCTGGATCTACTAAAATTCCTTTCGCTGATACAATGAATCCCAGATATTCAATCTGTCGCTTGAAAAATGCACCTTCTTCTTGGCATAAAGCTTGTGTGCTCTCATTGTTTCAAGAACAATGCGAAGCTGGGGTTCATGATCTTTTTCTTGTTTAGAGTAGACTAGGGTATCGTTAAATAAGACGAGTATGAAGTCATCAAGATAGGGCCTAAAGATATCCTGCATTAACCTGTTGAAGGTAGCAGGAGCATTTGTCATCCCGAATGACATCACTAGGAATTCAAAGTGTCCATACCTTGTTGAATGCAATCTTTGGGATATCTTCTTCCTTGATCCTTATCTGATAATATCCAGATCTGAGATCTATCTTAGAGAAGATATTCACACCTTGAAGATGGTCAAGTAGTTCATCTATTCTTGGAATGGGGTATTTGTTTTTAATGGTTGATTGATTCAACCCTTTGTAGTCAATGCATAGCCGAAGCGTTCCATCTTTCTTCCTTTGGAACAGTACCCCATGGTGAACTGCTAGGATGGATGTAGCCTTGGTCGAACAATTTCTTGAGTTGCTCTTTCAGTTCAATAGCTTCTGGGATGGACATCCTATACGGTCTCTTTGCGATTGGATCAGCTCCTGGCGCTAGCTTGATTTTGTGGTCGACTTCCCTTTGAGGAGAAAGTTCTGTCAACTCTTCAGGAAATATATTTCTGTATTCCTTTAACCGTGAGGGTTCTTCCCCAGATTCCTGATTCTAATCTAGCTTATTTAGTTTAATCAGATAGACAGGTAAGCCCTTTCTAACTCCTTTTATAATCCATGTTGCTTTTGCCAGCTGTATTTTTGGCTTACTAGCCTCTCCTTGAGTTGTAACTAGTTTCCCTTCAGAAATTCAGAAGGAGACTTGGCCCAATCCACAGTGGATGTGGGCATCATTGGGTATTAGCCAATCCATTCCAAGCAAACATTTGTGGAAACCTAGGTTCATTACCCTGAATCTCACCAAAGTCGGCTTCCCACCCAATAGGAATTTCACCTTAGCAGTTTTCCTAGTACAAGAGACCTCACGACCATTTGCCAATTCCACCAGTAAAGTAGGTGCATCTATTGTGGCTATCCCTAACCTTTTTGCATATATCGGTGAAATGAAGGAATGTGTACTACCACAATCGATTAGGGTTTTGAAACTTTTACCTTCATAATCTGATGGAGTTTGGATCACCGAGAATTGGTGATTCGGACCCTTCTTGTGAAGAGCAGTGTGAACCATTTCCCTCTCAATGTCAGCATCCATGGATGGATCTTCTTCATTACCCAGATCCTTGTTGGCAACACTGGAGGTTCTCCCTATGTCCATGACGGTGGCTCCTTGGCCATGGGTGGCTCCTTGGAATGGCCCTTGGTGATGTCCTCTGCTAAGCTTGGGACACTGCCTCTTGAAGTGTCTGGGCTCATTGCAATGTAAGCAACGTAGATTGTGGTTGTTACCTCATGTAGGAACAAAGTTGTTGACAGCATTGGTCCTAGCTTTTCCTTTGTCCCTGATTCTGACCTTGCGCTCTCTTAGTCTGAGCCCTATACATTCCCTTGTTCTGATCCTTGTAAGGTCAAGTCATGTTGTTCCTTGGCTTGGTCTACATCTCCTGTATTATTGGTGCAGCTTGAATGAGTGCGTCTTGTAAGTCCATTGGGCACATTGATTCCAAGCGGGTGTTTATGGGTGGATTTAACCTAGCACAAAACTTTTACACCTGTTGTGTCATATCCATTGGAGCTGCGTACTTTAGGAGAGAAACAAATTTTGAATAATTTTCATAAAGGGATAGTCCAAGCTGCTTCAATTCATAGAATTCGTTCATCTTCTGTGTGTGGTAGGCAGGTGGCAGATACCTCCCTTGCATAGCTTCCTTAAGCTTCTCCTAAGTGACTATCCCTTCCAAGATCCCTTAGTCTCTGCACCACTGTTTCCACCAAAGTCTTGCTTCGCCTGTAAGCTTAAGTTTGGCGAGCATAGCTTGGTTAGCAGGTGCAGTTCCTGCTGCCTCAAAATAGTCCTCCATGGACTTGATCCAGATCTCGACATCAATTTGAACAGTGCTTCCCTTGCCATCGAACTCAGGTGGCTTGATTTGTTTAAGAAGGATTTTTTTCTCTTGAATCACAGTTGTACTTAGTACAGGGGTTGGACTTGGAACCTGCACTTGGGGTTGTGCCTGGACAATAAGATTCTTTATGTTAAAAACTCATCAAACGTGTCTCATATTATGTTAACATGACCAGCATAGCTTTTAGCCAAGTGACCTAATCACTTAACTCCTTTGCCAACATTTACAGTTAGGATAAATAGTAGTAAAAATCTTTGTTCATTCATGAGGGCATAGCCCTTTGAGTACATTTATTTTGGGAAAGTAGAACAAGCTGATTGGTACATCAGTTTAGGGAAAATAGGATTGTGTTACAATCAGCTACAGGGACTGAGTAATAATATGGAGTGGAGTCATGGATTTTCAGGAAATGATAAGTCATAGGAAGCTTGGGGTATCCCTTCCTTTGATACCCATTCTTCTCATAGCACCCTAGCACTTTGATTCTGTTGGTAGGGATCACCCGAGTCACTTCTTCATACACATACTTGTTCTGCTTGACTTGCCGACCACCAACATGTAGGGTTGCATTTGCATGAGCTTTGACAAAGATGAATAGCTTCACGATCTTTAAATCCTCCATCCACTTGATTCTCTTCAAGTTGGTCTGAAGGTACGCAAGTCGATGGGCTGCTATGTAGTATATTCCTGATTCTCCCATCCATCTCCATTCCGCATACAGGGGTGAAGGATTATAGATGTGGTCTAGAATATTCATCATGCCTAGCCTCCGTCGATAATCCGAAGCATGCATTGCAGTCATAAACATAACCTGGAATACCAAGAATTTGTTCCATGCTTCGTGACTTTGCAATCCAACATCCATAAGTGAGTAAGGAAATGTTTTCAAAAAAAAAACACTGCTCTATCCCACTCACCTTCCCCTGGCTGTCCCCTTATTCCCTTTATTTTCCTCCATTAAGTTCCTTTGTAAATCTTAGATTTCATTGGTTCGCTCTGATACCAATTGTAACGTGCTTGCTTGTCCGATTGCGGGACACGTCTTAGCAGCCCATCGGGAAGAGGGTCTAGAAGGCTCCGCCTCGCACTCGCAGGGAATGATACAGGGTTTGTGATCTAGGTCTTTCCGAGTCTACCCCGAGCGGAAGTGTCCAGCGATTCCCACTTGGGATCAACTTGAGGTCAGGGTTCCTTTCCTATCAGCAAAGTCTCTAGGAAGGAGCTAGCATCAGCCCTAGTTGTACCACCTTTCGTAGGGACAACAAAGACGAAGCGGTGCTGCACTTGGTTCATGGAGAATGGGAAATGAGAGGAAGGCGAAGCTCAACCTCTCTGCCACACGACATATCCCCATTCCTTTCCCCTAAAACAGAATAACCCAAAAATTCTACATATACTGACACTAGGTCTTCATCGTCTTATTATCTCATCATTTGAGAAAAGTTCCCAGCTAACCGAGACCACCCTTCCATAGGATGGACCTAAGTCATGTCCACTACACTTTCCTCAATTTGTTTTAGTTATCTAATTACCTAACACATTACGTTTTAACATGCAAAATCAGCTTCCTTAATTTAACAAATTAATCACGGGTTCCTTCATGTAACTTAGGCATTGACACAAAAACAATGCCAAGCAAGTTCTTTTTTCTCTAATAACTGCTCTTTATTTATAAAAATCCTGGAGTACATCCAATATCCCACCCGAAGGCTCACCCAGCAATCTACAGGATTGCTGCTCCAAGTTCCGCCCATTGACTAGTACACGGGCCTCAAGATCCCATCTCGAGTCACGTCGGCCTCTTGTATAGGATCCGAAGGCAAGGGATTTACAACCAGAGCCTCCCTTGGCACCCAAGCGTCCTCCCGCTCCAAGAAGTACCCACGAAGAGACCTCTCGCGGTGGGTTAGGTCCATATACCACCCGGCGCAGCTAATAACCCCCTTGGATAGGGCCAGGTAGACAGTCTGAGGTAACTGTTCCTGCCTCTCCCTCTAGGCTTTCAACCTGAAACATTAAGTGTTTTCCTTGAATTAGTTCCTTGATCAAAGAGATCAATTAATGTACCTAAGTACAAGCATGAACATCTCGGAGGTTGTTTGTACGACTGACTACTAAGGTGTGACTCCTTCTTTTCCCCCGGATGTTCCCAGCATCTGATCTTGGTCTTTTCGCAACTTGGTAAGGTCCCAATACTTTCAAACAAGATACACAAGAAAATGGTCTTGGTAAGTTGACTTATACTTGCCCTTTTCCCTTGGGTTTTAGCTTAGGTACTAACTCAAGCAGTAGCTGGTCAGTCAAGGCAATGGACATGCCTTATTCGCAACCCAACCAAGGGTCTTTTAATCTCTAATTCCAACCAAGCTCCGTTAACACACATGATTCTTCATTTAGACTTTCAAGATGCAATCTAGAAGCATGCGATCCTTCCAATTTTCTTTGTGCGGTTCTATGCAGGATTTCCCACTCAACCTTAACCATCGTGCACATTGTGCATTTAGTATAGTTGTACCTCCTAAACGACTTTTATCTCTCTTTATTCCTGGCAACGAATACTTATTTCTAATGCACCAGAACACATATGACTTGCGTCTATGAAAGTCTAGGGTTTTGTCTAAGGATGCAAGTGTATCTCATGAACAAAAATCAACATTTCATGTGTTTCTTTTAACCATGATTGCGAAACATGAATTCTAAATGACTATTCATGCACTGAACTGGTTAAAAAGCTATCATTTTATGTGAAGTAAGGTGATAACCCTATCATTTTATGTGAGTAAAAGCTATCATTTCATATTAGGTAAGGCGATAACCTTATCATTTTATGTGAATTCCAGACTCTTCCATTCGTGCATGCAACTTAGTTCATAGAGTAGACAAAACCTTAAGACTTGTTCTTGTTCCATGCACAAACCATCTCATCTCTTCCATGAGTAATATTACTTAATTAATTTTAAGGATTAGAACCTGGGCTTGATTCGTGTGTGCTTGTCATTACCGGTAGCTTGGGCGCCTACGCTTCCCACGACTTTCTTCTTGGGAGCCATTCGTCTTGCGGAGATTGGGCAGTTCAGACGACAGGTTTGGTAAAAAAGACCGCTCGGATGGGGGTCCTTCACCAAGAGAGTGGTTTAGGTGTGGCTTGTTGTGGTTACCAACTCCCACTCCCTCTCCTTCTTTCTTTCTCCCTCTCTCTCTTCTTCTTTTATTCTCCTTCTCTCTCTCTCTCTCTCTCTCTCTCTCTCTCTCTCTCTCTCTCTCTCTCTCTCTCTTCCTCTCCTTCTCCCACTTCTTTTCTCCTTTTGCTCCTTCCCTCTCTTTCTCTTCCTCTTCTCTTCTTTTCCCCTTCTACTCTTCTTCTTCTTCTTCTTCTTCTTCTTCTTCTTCTTCTTCTTCTTCTTCTACTACTACTACTACTACTTCTCTCCTCTCTCCCTTTACCTCTTCTTCTTCTTCTTCTACCTCTCTCCCTCTACTTCCGCTTCCTCTACCTCTCTCCTACTCCTTCTTTTCTTCTACTTCTCTCCCTCTATTTCCCTCTCCCCACTCCTTTTCCTCTCTCCTTCTCCTTCTCCCCCTCTTTTTTTTCTCTTCTCACTCCTTTTTCTCTCCTCACTCCTTCTCTCTCCCACTTCTCCTCTTCTCTCTCCCACTCCTCCCTCTTCTCTCCCACTTTTTCTCTTCTTTCTCTCCCTCCTTATTTTTTCCTTCCATTTCTTCTCTTCTCTCTTTTCACTCCTTCTCCTTCTCTTCTCTCTCTCCCTCCTTTCTCTTCCACCTCCTCCTTCTTCTCTCCCACTTCTTCTCTTCTCTCTCTCCCTCCTTCTTTTTCCTTCCCACTCCTTCTTTCTCTACCCACTCCTCCTTCTTCCCTCATCTCACTTCTTCTCCCCTCACAGCCTGAACCGGTGGCAATCAGGGAGGTGGTGGCTTTTCTTGGACGACCTTGGGAAGGGTCCCACGGTGACTAGTAAATGGGGGGGCGGGGGTTGACAATCATCGTAGGCCCAGGGCTGTTTGCGTAGACAGGCAAGGGGGGGGGGGGGGAATGCCAGTCGGATGGCCCAGTAGTGCCGCCAGCGAGGAGAGGGGGAGAACCTTGTGTCGGAGGCCCAAAGGTCCTGCACAATTGCTGACGGAGGGGGTTGACGTAAGGGAGGGGGCCCGTAGCCTCTGATGGCCGTCAAGTGAGGCAGCTGAGGAGGGGGAAGGGTGGCGACGTGTGGAATAGCGTAGCCTCCTCTGTCTCTCTCTACTAGGGGAGGGGAGAATCCCCCCTTATGTAGGGGAGGGGAGGAGGTAGGTGGCATGGCCACCCCTCCAACTGGAGGTTGCATGCCTCCCCCCCATCATCCACCACTCCCACTCTCTCTCCCCCTCACCTGACTGCTGTCGGCGAGGAGAGAGGGGGAGTAAAAAAAATTAAACTTAATGATTAAAAGAAAAAAAATAGGGAAGGGTTCCTATGGCCCATTACAAATATTCTCGTACATGAACACGACTATGCTGTTACCATCATCCTGCTTCAGAGCTTTAGCTTCACACCACTTTGTGACATAGTCCGTACATACTAAGATGTATCTGTTCTGCTTCCATCTAGTGAGTGGATCAATGGGACCCACAAAATCAATCCCCCACTTCTCAAACAGCTTGAGTGAAAGAATGGGTTGCAGTGGCATGGCACTTGTTTTGGTGGGTTTTCCCATTCGTTGACAAGCATCACATCTCTTGCAGTAGTCATATGCATCCTTCTGAATGGTCAACCACCAGTATCCCGCCAACAGAACCTTCCTGGTTGTCGCTTCTCCTATGAAGTGTCCAGCACATGGTTCGTCGTGGCATGCTTTGAATACTATGCCGATTTTATCCCTTGCAACACATCTTTGTCGCACTTCAGCTTTGCCTCTTTTGTACAGTGCACCACCTAGCAAAGTGTAGGGGGATGATTCTAAGAGAAGCTTCTTCTTCTCAAGACTTGAGATGCCAAGAGGATATTGTTGAGTTTCCAGGAGATTGGCTATGTTTGCATACCAGGGAGTAACTGTTTCAACTAGAAACAAAGAAGCATCAGGAAGATCTGGGTCATCCTATTCCTCTTCTTCTGTTTGAGGGATCCGTGGCAGATGATCGACTAGGATATGGGAACGGCCAGGCTTAGTGACCACTTCAAAGTCGAACTCCTGGAATAGGAGTAACCATCTCATCAGTCGTCCTTTAACATCTTTTTTCTTCATCAAGAAGGGAGAGCTTCATGATCCACATAGAACTTGAAATGCGTTGACAATAGATAGTGTCGAAACTTCACTAGTGCAAACACCATTGCCAAGCACTCCAGCTCTGTCTCAATATGTAGTTCTGTCACTTAAGCTCTGTCACTCAAGCTCTGTCGCTATGTAGTTCTGTTCCCTATCAGTGACCTTTTGGCTTGCATAATATATCGGTTGATCTAATTTAGAGGGGCCCTTTTGATATAGGACAGCACGTAGCCCTTCAACTGATGCATCTGTGTGCACATGGAACTCCTTTGTCCAGTCAGGAGGTTGTAAAATAGGTGCTTGGATCAAGCACTGTTTTAGGGTATTAAAGGCCTCTTCACAGTCATCAATCCAAAGAAAATCCACATATTTTCTTAGGAGCTTGTGTAGAGGGGCTGCCTTGGTTGCAAAATGTGTAATAAATCTTCTGTAGTAGCCCACATGGCCAAGAAATCCTCTCAATTTCTTGAGGTTTGTTGGTGCTATCAAGGCGGCAATCTTTTCAATCTTTGCTGGTCTATTGCAATCCCTTTTGCCGAGACAATATGGCCCAAAAGAAATCTTGAGGAGACGCCAAAGACACATTTGTCGGGGTTGAGAGAAATCCCATACTCTCGGCATTTGTCAAAACATTGCTCTAGGTGTCCCCAATGCTCGTGGATTAAGCTATAGACACAAAAGTCATCAAGATACACCTCAATGAAATCATGCAAATGATTCTGGAAGGCAGCCATCATTACTCATTGGAAGGTGGCAGGAGCATTACAGAGCCCGAATGGCATCACTCTATAGGCATAGGTCCCCCATTCTGTGGTGAAGGTTGTTTTAGATTGGTCCTCTTCTGCAATTTGGACTTGGTTATATCCGCTGAATCCATCCAAGAGGGAATACAACTCATGGCCTACCACTGTGTCCAACAGTTGGTCTGTAAAAGGGATGGGGAAATGATCCTTCTTTGTCTTCGAATTCAGGTTCCGAAAGTCCACACATATTCGAAGTTTCCCGTTCTTCTTGGGTACTACCACAATGGGTGAAACCCATTCACTGTTAGTCATGGGATAAATGAACTCTGCTTCAAGAAGTTTCAATAATTCAGCCTTCACCAGTGCAGAATAATTAGGATTCATATGTCTTTGTCTTTGCCTTGCAGGTTTGGCATCAGGCTCTAGGTCAATGTGATGTTGACATATTGTGGGATCAATCCCCTTTAGGTCTTGATATGACCAAGCAAACACATCTAAGTTCTCCTTTAATAAGTCTTGCAGGACCACTAGTTCTTCTTCTGGAAGATTGAAACCCACTTTCAGGTGACGTTTGGTACCGTCAGTATCCAAGAATGTTACTTTCCTTTCACCTTCCACTTCGTGGATAAATGTCCCACGGATTGCTTCTGGATAGAGGTTTGACTCTTTCAAGAGAGTAGTATCCTCATCTTATGTTCCGCTAGAACTAGTGTCCTCCTTCTGAACAGATGACTCATTTGTCTATTGAGGTTGCTGGAAGGGTATCAGAGCTTTGTTTTCTTTTGTGTGGGGAGTGATTTCTTCTAGACTTAGGTATTCATCTTCAAATGATGCATCTAGGAATATCACATAGCATGGACCTTCTAGAGGTCATGGCTCTGAGGGCTTTGGCTTCTGTTGGCAACAAGGGGCATCATCATCATCTTTTCTCTGGACTGAATAGTCAGGGCGACAGGAGCCACTAGTGAACTTAATTTTTATGATTTTAATCCATTGCTTATACAGATTCTGCGTACTTTGTGGTCCATTAATCAACCCAAATGGAACCATGGTCATTCCATCCAGCACCCTGAGATCTTCGGCCTCTGAGGTCTCTATAGGGACATCAACAAGATCATCCTCTATCAGAGGAAATTCTTTATTTGCACTTTCATAACCTGCTTCATTTTCTTCCTCATCATTTTCATCCTCTTCCTCTGGAGGCTCTATCTATGTTTCTGTAGAGGCTCTGTAGGAGAAGAATAGATCTTTTGCCTCTGCGTCTGCTTCTGATTTTGCTTCTGCTTTTGACTCTGACTCTACTTCTACCTCTGTCTCTGGCTCTGTGTCTATTACTATCTCTGTGACTGTCTCTATATCCACTCTGTCTCTATTCTGCATATGCTCTGCCTTTGTATCCGTTACTGCTCTGTATATGTTCCATCTCTGCTCTGTCTCTGCGACTGTTATGTAACAGGGAGAACAATATATTCATGCTTTTATTTCACTGTCAGAGGTGATTTCAGAAGTTAATTCTAGTTGAGGCAGGAGGTATTCTCCCATGGACAAGGATTTTGCTTCCCTTGGCAGTTGGCTTACAGTGCCCACTGTTAGGGACTCTGCCTCTGTTTTTCTGGACCTTCTTTTTCTTCTAATAATTGTTGCATCGGCACTTCTTTTGTTTCTGGAGGTACTTTGTATCATCTATCTCCTAGACCTCTATTTATGTTTATGGGACTGTCTCTGTGACTCTCTGTAGCACTACAATGCTCTGTACTACACTGCTCTGTCCCTTTGTTGGCATGCTGAACTTCATAGTCTTGGCAGGAGAATTATTTTCATTTTGAACAAATAATTCCTTCTTCTTGGTGCACATGACAACGGAAACTTCCAACTATACCAAATTGGAGGCAGGCTCTTGTACCTTCTGTTGACTATCAGTGCCATTGGCCTTTACAGGGGCTGGGCTTGGACAGTCCTTTACAGTGTGGCCTTCTCCTTTGCATCGGCTGCATAAGGGCTTGTAATCCACAAATCGTCTAGGGTTTGGACAATTTGGGGAGATATGACCCTTTTCTCCACACCTGTAACATTCCACCTCTGATCTCTGACCACTGCCAGACTATCGTCCTCTGTAACTTTGAGAGGGAATCCTCCTTGGACCAAAATTAGGACCAACTCCCTAGGTCTTGGTCCAATATCCTGTGTTGTCATTTTGGATTCTAGCAAGTTGAATCTTGCATTTTCATCCTTCTGTCTTCATTCATGCATCTCTTTCAAAGAGCAAATATCCTCTGTATGGTTCTTCCGCAAATAGTAGGAACAGAATGCTCTAGGAATGGTTGGTTTTCGGGTATATTCAGTGGCTAAATGTCCCGCTTGATGACATTTTCCGCACCATGTATTAGAGCGCATCATATCTCTTCCATCTCCCATAGGAGTGGATATATTGGCGGTATTCACCTTCAGCGTCTGTAGCTGCTCTGTAATCACATCCAGAAGCTCTTTCTTGATACTTGCAACTAAGTTGGATAAGTAGTCCTTCAGATTTTCACCTCCTGAAGTACTTATAGTGGGATTTTGGGAAGCTTCTGTAATTACTGCATACACTGGTTGGGTCAATCCAGAAGGTCCTCTGTTCTGGCTCTGATTCACAGCTCCTGCTAAGACTTGGGGTTGTTGATTCCAGTTGGTAGGATTCCACTATTGTTGAGTTGCCATTGGAGGAACTGTTTGAGGCTACTATTGTTGTTGTTGAACCATCATTTGAGGCACTGTCGTCTGTGGTGACCACAGTGGATTAGGTGCATTATACTGCGGTACTGTTTGCATATGGGGATAGGGGTAGGGAACTGTCCTTGGGACTACATTTGGTGGGTATACCATTCCTGGCATGGGAGGAGGTAAGACTCCTCTTCTTGGAGTCATTGATAGCCTTACTTCAACTTCGTCATACAATCTTGCACCTTCCACTGCAGCTTGCAAATTGACTGGTCTTCTCAATTACACAAACTTGCGAACTTCTGGTTGTAGGCCTCTGAGAAACACTCCCTTTTGAATACCTTTGTCCAAATGATGGTTTCTTCAGGATGGATTCCATTCGCCAGACATAAGCTTCTACTCTTTCTCCAGAGGACTGACTTAGGTTCATATACTCCTCTCACATTCGCTCTTCAAAACCTTCACGCCTGAATTTAGTGAGGAAGGCCAACTTTAGGTTGTCCCATGTGCCAAAAGTTCTTGCTGCTTGTCTCTCATGCCACTGAAACACCGCACTCTTGAAAGTGGCAGGAAATATTGCTAACCAATGCTCAAGGGTTCTGGCATTGCTAGCCACACATGCTACCATGAATTCTGCTACATGAAGATCAAGGTCTTCATTGTACTCTCCCTTAAAAACTGGCAATGGAACTATATTTGCTTGCTTTTCATCAATATTTCTAGGGCGAATCTGACTAGGAAGGGGACCTTGAGTCGCCATGGGGACTTCTGTAAAGAGTGCTTTTAAGGCGTCAAAGGAGGCTTCCGCTGCTTGCTGCTGCTACGAGCTCATTCTCGGCTTTGATTTTTGTCTTCTCTCTTCTTACGTACCTCCAGACTCATTCTAATGCTTGCCTCTTGATTGCGTCATTCATCAGGGGGTTGGCTCCAACCAATTGGTATGTACTCAACAGGATAGTATCAGAGAGGGCTTCAGTCTCTGGAGGATTCTCTGGCCAATATCTCTTCTACTTCCTTCTTTTCAGCATCTCTGAATTCGGCTTTCAAAGCACTAGAGTGGGGGAGATATTCCATTTTGAAAGTATCAAAACTCATTCTTCTTAGGATCGTTGTTGTGCCATTATAATAATGCCAGCTTCTTAGGGTTTCAACAGTGTATGTTGTTAAAAACACTCTGTCTACCAACTTCCAGTGGGTTGCTAATTGGACAAACAGAAGATTGTCAATGCACCAAGCATTCCATGTATCTTGCTATTGAGCATCCACGAACAAATTCCAACTCTTTTCCTTCTTGTTTTCGTGAACCTCCACAGACCACGACTCCTGAAGCTTCTTCACGATCTCCCACTTAATGATGTCTAGAAACTTCTCAATGAATGCCAAATCTTCCATGGATGGTCATTCTCTCTATTTCTGCTCTTCAGTTTGTTCCCAAACAATTTGCCACCAAGATGCAAGTTTTTGTTGCTTCAACAGGAAGAGGAAACAGTCCACCACATAGAGCATGCATCATGATGGTAATATGTTTTTTCCATTGTGGGATGAACTTCTTGTGGAAAGTGGCTTTGATAATGAGAATCTCCAAATCTTTAGTGGAAGAAGGAACTTTGCAAACATCCATTGAATTTTTCTCTTCTTGGCAATGCCATTTCCTTCATTTTCAGCCTCTTCTGATGCTTGTTGATGGCAAGTTTCCCCAGCTGCGCACCAAAAACATGGAGCCCCAAGAGGAACACCAAGGAAAAGGAGATTCTGTTGCAAGAAAATCTATCTTGTAACATCAACAAGCTTTTATTTCATTCTTTTGATCATCAAAACAAAGAAAACAGTAATTCTTCATGCAGCATCATAGTAGATATCTCCCACGGATTTGATAGAATCAACCATAATCTTCAACATCTTCATAGAATCCACCAATAGAACAATGAACACAAAATAATACATCATTTTTTAATGGAAATCAATCACATAGTATTCATCTTCAATGTCTTCATAGTCAATAGCTACACTGTTTTGATAGAATTGGCTATCTCTCTCTCTCTCTCTCTCTCTCTCTCTCTCTCTCTCTCTCTCTCTCTCTCTCTCTCTCTCTCTCTCTCTCTCTCTCTCTCAATAGTACATCATTTCCTCACTACAATACTCTCATAATGACTCTCCATAATCCTTCTTAGGTCATGGATACACCTCCAAAGAGGTATGTCTGATGTGAAGAGGCACCAAAGCCACTACAATGTCTCTTCACAGCTCACTACTGTCACTGTAACTCAGTCTTCTCTTCAGTCTTTAGCAGCTGCTTCTTCCATTTGTTTTAGCTCTTTTGAACTTAGATTCATCCTTTCCAAAAGTTTTCCAAAGTCACACATACATTCTACAGAACACTTACAGAAGATCTACAGAATAGTACAATACAGTATCAGAGCAGATACAGAACAGTTACAGAGCAAAGATAGAGCAGAGACAAAGCAGAGACAAAGGCTCTATAGAAGGTTTACATAGGGTTACAGAAGGTCATTAAAACCTCATAAATCATACTCAAACCATTCCAAACTATCAAAAACTATTCAATAAGCTTCCAAAAGATTTCAATCTTCATCAATCATCAATCCATGCTTCATATAGAAGAAAATCAGAACAAAATAGAAGCTATACAGAACCAATCAGAACCTCAACAGAACCTATTAGAACATTACAAAGCTTCATATCTCTATTGAGAATCATCATGAACTTCCAAAACATAATCAATATCATCCAAAAAATTCTCAAAAACTTCCATTATCAACCATACATCACTCTAAATCCATCAAAAATCAATCATTTATACCTTAAAAACAACAAAAATCAGTCAAAAATTCAGTCTTTTTCCACTCTCAATAATTACAAATGGGTAGTTGATCTGGTTATCATGCCTATAGGTTTATGGAATATGAGATATTTTGTGCTTTCACGAGAAGACTTGACAAATCAAGTGGAAGGTCGAGCTCTTAGTACAAAGACTACTGAAGAAATTTGCAAGTTCTTATTGAAAGCAGTCTTTTGCAAGTATAGTTGTGTTGGTAAAGTGATTGTAGATAGAGGAGAATTGGATGTGGATGAGACTCATGACTTCTTTTCACAATTGGGTATCAAAATGGCTTTAACTTCAGCCTACAATCCTAAAGAAAATGGCAAAAGGGAAAGAGGTCATCAATCTATCATTAAGGCATTAGCAAAGTCATGCAAGGGCAGGATGAAAGAGTGGCCAAGAATCTTATATTTTGCTTTATGGGCTAATATGGCCACTCATAGTGCAATTACAGGGTATATACTTGCTGAATTAATGTATGGACAACAGCTAATCATGCCTATTGAGGAGACTATTGCTACTTTGAGTGTTCTACCATGGGAAGAGGGTTTGAATAGAGAAGAGTTGTTGATCCTACACATTAGACATTTAAAAATAAGGCTTGAAGACATTGAGACAGCCATGAAAAAGTTGAAGACTGGAAGGATCAAGAACAAGAAGAGGTTGGACAAGGAACACAAACTTTGACCATGAGCTATACAAGAAGGGGACTACATGTTGGTTTATGGCAGCAGCTTGGAAAATCGGTATAGTGCCAGTCAAAAGATGGTGAGGGCTGAAATGATGAACGGGTTGCCTCTTACCCATCCAACCTCCAATCCTCACTAAGAGAACTAAAGAGGGGCACCACCTAGCCAAAGGGAGGATGGGCTAGGACATCCCTTTTCTCAAAGAGAATCAAGAGAACCAAGACACAAATTTACAAGAGAGAATATATGTACTAGACACCATATTGGAATATAAGAGAGATAGATGAGAGGAGAGGGAAACAAGAGGAGAAGAGGTAGAAGAAGCTTGACATTATGCTACATGGAATGAGAAGATGAGAGGAGAGGGAGATAATAGGAGAAGAGGTAGAGGAAGCTTGCCATTATGCTACATAATAAAAGAACTCACTCATAGCTCACCTCAAAGAGATAAGGGTATTCTAGAGTGCTCTCATGAGCTTGTCATTGTCCTTCCTCCCCCTACTTCATTCTCCATGGGCTCTTTATATAGCCTCCATGAGGGATTAGATTAGGCTAATCTTCTTGATTAACATAATCTTAGATTATGTATGGCATCTTTGAAAATATGGAGCATAGTGGATGGGACAAGTCCCCACCTTGGTCATCATGTAAGAAGCCAAGGGTGGTGGTAGAAAAAATAGAGAAATGGAGCTAGATTACAAGAGGTGGGTGCCCAAAGCACATTATTATAATATATTTACAAGAAGGACAGAGTGGAAAGTTGGTGTGGTGAAAGAGAGAAGAAATTTGCATGTAGCCAGCAGTCTGTGCCTTTGTAACTTCAAATCCGTGAGGAATTTGAAAAAAGTTTCTTCTGCAACTTTGTAGACCAAGTCGAAACCGATCGGGCATCGCGAGAATTTTCTTGAAAATCGCTTTTTCTTGGGAGTTATTGAGATTGTAAAAAATGGCTTCTAAAAGCTGCTTTGACTTTAGTCCCCCATATGTATATAAATACATATAAGCATGTGACAAAAGGGGTCCATGCTTGTAAGCTTTTGTGCAAGATCCAAATGACACCATGATGTGGATATTGACTTGTGTGCTAGGGTGAGGTGTCCTCTAATGATGGTGATAGATTCCAAATCTTAGTGATGCAGATGGAGCCCATGTGTAGTTGGAGGCTAGTCCTTTGAAAAATCTATGCATTCACTCAACTCCTAGGTATAATCCATTTTCATCTTCACTAAGATAACCATCCCTTTTACCCTTTACATTAACATGCCTTCTAAGAACTTGTTCCCCCCATTTGCTAGAGTTATCATAATTAAGAAGCAATGTAGCATACCTAGTGCCTGAAGAGTAAACCCAATGTGATATGGTAACCTCTTGATAGGGGCTTTAGCCAAATTTTGTGGTAATAATCCGGGTTGTAAAAAACCCGGATCAATGGCAAAGTGGTGGTTTGGTCTATATGTGGTAAGGTTTGTTTTTTATAATGCTACCTATGCATAAAGTGAGATGGATGGGATAGCTCTAAGGATTCTAGTGGCTCAAAAACATATCAAGCTGTTTATGAAAGGGATGCAAGAGACGTGGGAGAGAAGAGCACACACAATGTAGGTGCTGTCAACAATTTTATGACAACCTTATTGCACTTTCATATATATATGAATAAAGAATATGGGTGGTCACTGTACACGGGCAGGCCTAAGGGCCTTTTACCCCAACAACCTCCCACTAAAAGGCCAATGGGCTAGGAAGTGAAAAAACAAAACAAAAGAAAAGAGACAGCGTGAGGAATCGTGACATCTCACCCAATGCCCAATCGGAAAGCGAGTTGTGCAATAAGTGGTGGGAATCTCCTCACAAGAAGAGTCAAGCATCCCTGAGTCCATGACATCCAGGAGATAAGTGATCCCATAGCTCTAGACAATAGAGCAATCCACGACTTCTTCCCATGAAGCAAGCAACACAACTCATAAGTGCACGGCTGTAAAGTATCAGAGTAGTGTATAGCATCAGCGCAGCACATAAAAGACAGCGAAGAGTGTACAGACTCTCCAAGGTCAATCATTGAAAGAGGGCAAACATCCCGCACACAAGTCGAATGGGGTCTCAAGACAGTATGCGGCCTCAGCAAAGTGGAAGACTGACATACGGCTATAGAATCAGCCATAAAGTGCACTGAACACGCATCAAGAGGCATGAGAGGTGTCTGTGTCTCATAAAAGACAGCATGACGGCTGCATAGAACCTCCTAGGCATCTAAATCCCAAAACTTGTAAGTCGTAAAGTCACCATCTCCATAACCAAGGAGTATGCATCTACATGACATAGGCTCATGTGGCATACTAATAGATGCCTGGCATCCAAACATCCTCAAGTGATCATAGAAGGGTCTCATGCCACTCCATGCCTCATGCGGAGTAATAACATCCAAAGAGAAACACGATGTCCGATTAACCAAGTAGACTTCCATCATAAGGGCCTCAACCCAAAAGCCATACGACAACCTAGCTGTGGTAAGCATAGAAGCAACCTTTGCCTATAAAGTCAAGCACATTCCAAGAACAATCCCATAATACCGTGGGCATAAGAAATCAATGCCATATTGCTCATGAGAGATCTGTAAATTGGGAGAGATAGCATGACATTAGGGGAGTTTTGAGGTCTCGAAAATGCCCTGTAAGAGATCCTAGAGAGAGAAAACAATTTAAGAAATAAAATCATTTTATAGAATTTTTAAAAGGTTTATATTTTGGTAAGTTAAAATATCAAAATTCGTTAATAAGTCATTGTCGTGATATTCCCGTGGTCATATCAAACCTCGAAATCTAGGTCACCATAAAGTTGGCAAGGTTGTCATAATGAAGATCTTACCTCTCCTCATTAAAGTGAAAAGTAATATTCAATTTGAATTTTGGTGGATACTCGATTGCATCGCTCCATCGTTTCTCTCTTCTTTTTTTCTCCTCCTTAGTAGTCTCTTCTTTGTTTTCGTTCTTGCTTCTAATCATATCCTTAGCTATGGATCAATCACCCAATGACCTCTATAACTCAGCTATGGATCAATCATCCAATGATCTATGTAGCTCTCATAAAAGACCTCTCTATCATCTTCATATTGAGTTGGATAGTGAGTATGAACCAATAAGAAAGAGAACAAAATCTATCACAGTTACAGAGTCTATGAAACATATACTGAGGTTTGAAGGAAAGAAGAATATTGATCTTTGGTTAGATGTAAAGCTATATCCCAAAGATCCTAGCAGAAATAGGACTCCTCCTTTCTATAATAGCTCATCATTAATGAGATTTATTGGTGATGGCTACAATGGATTTTTAGGTTATACACTTAACCTTGTTTGCAGAAAAGGATATCCTTGGACTAGAGAATCATCTTTTGATGAAACACAGTATAGAGTTGTTGCAGAAGCTAGAAAATTGTCAACAAAAAATTCATTCATTGGAAAAGCGTATCAAATCTTATCAACGAAAGCAAACTTTATTAGGCCTTCGAAATCGACAAAGAGCTCTTAAAAATATTGAGAATCTCAAACGAGGAGGAGAAGGCTGTGGTAAAAGAATCCAAGCAGCAAGATATATTTTTTTCACTTTAAAATTTTTAAATATGGCTTTATTTAAATTGCTTGCATTGATTTGTGATGTTAATTTTGCTTAGATGTATTCTACAACCAAATACAAGTGAAAGAGATTCTTTAAAAGCAGCTCAATTTTATTATCATCTTCTTCCTTCAGTAGTTTCAAAGGATATTTTGGAGAAGAAGAAATTTAAAAAGACAAAGAAATAATGCTTGGAGTCATTTGTAAAGGATCATTCTTTGGATTCTGAGTTAGTACAGAAGACACTGGATAGTATTGGTATCAGTCGAGATGCTTATATGCAACTTTTCCAGCTTTTACAATCAAATATGAAGCAAGGGCAGGTACGCAATTGCATACTTCCGAAGCCATTTGTGGTTAGGACTATCAGACAGAGAGTTAATAACAAAGTGATGGGGATTCTAGGTGAGCCTTTTCATATCAAGGCTAGCTTCAAGGGCAAGAAAACGGTGGTTACATTCAATGAATTTAACAATATTTTCCTTGACTTTCCCACCCTACAATGCTTAATGATCAAATTTTATGACTTGTCAGTAAGCAGAGGCACACAGAGTGGCTAGATTTGTGATTAAACTTGATGAAAGTGAGATTCTGAAATGTAAAAAATTGGAGAGAATCTCTATCACCTTGATGAATAGAGCACTTTCTCAGGTCATTGCAATCACTCAACATCATTTAGTGTTCAATCTGAATATAACATCTGGTGGCTAGGATCATTTGAGGTAGATACTGAGAATTTTGATATATTATATTGGATTTTTCATCAAACATCAATACCTAATGTTGTTCAAAGGCAACAAGCAGGAGAAGAGCTATTTGTTGAAGGATTCGGGAACTACAGGATTGATTGGTACATAGCTGGTGACCTAAAGACACTCAAATGTATGTATAATGTATCAAAGGGAGCCAACTCGAGATCTCCTTGCTTATACTGCGTGTCACCAACTACAGAGTTAAACTCAAGCAATTGGAATAGAGCTCCCTCTAGGCACAATAAGGATCCACAGTTTAAACCAGTCTTGGACATTCCTTTAGCGAATGCCCATATTTGTACACTTCATGCACTTTGCAGGATAATTGAAAAGCTTGTTCATCTCTATATAGGATTTTCATGGAAGCTGAAGCCATTATCAACTAGAATAGATGCTATAACAAAGGTTGAAAAAGTTCTCTCTGCAATTGGTTTACATGGTGGCAATGTTGTTATTGAACCAGATCTTCAGAAGTCTAAGGATTTGTGTAAAAAAAAAACCATCTATTGGTGGAGTGAAGGCTAGAAGGTTTATAGGCTTTCATGGGATACTTGAAAAGATAAACTCGAGAAATGGTGGCTCAACTATTAAATTTAATCAGTGGAAATCTCTACATAATGCAATTAAGGATCACACTGATAATGGACAAGCTCAGAATAGAAAAGCTAAAGTTTGGGAAACACTAGACAAAGTGTTTTTTTATTGTGATAAGACTGAATGGAATGATGATGATCTCAAAGGCTTTAAAAACCAATTGAACCTTTTCAAAAAGGCGATGACAGAAGCTTGGGGTGATCAACACTTTACTCACTATATGGTAGGAAGTTTGTATATGTTTGTTTCTTCATTGTCGAACTCATATAATGTTTTTTAATAACTTTCTTTATTTGTTGACTATGCAGCATATTCTATACAACCATGCTCCATACTTTATTAAACAATATGGATCTCTATCTATCTGGTCAACCCAAGGTATGGAAAAATCACATTATCAAGCAAGAACAAAATATTTCAGACACACAAGACATGGAGGTGGAAGATACAAAGCCAACAGCTTATTAGAGGTCTTTCAATGGTTCTATCGACAAATCTGGCATAAATTCAAGCCTAATGATACAACCACATTAATCAATACATCATTTTTAGCAAGGACTATACGAATTTTTACCCAAAGAAGAAAAGATAGATCTTTAAATTATTGCGCAAAACAAAGATTTACAGAATGGTTACAAACCAAACAAAGAGTTGGGAAAATATGGATTTCAAGAAACCCTTAATCTTTGGCATCTTCTAGTCTGATTGTGTTGCAGAAGAGTCCTTAGTTTCAGGCACCTCGACAGGGCCTCCAAAGGAGTCCTTAGTTTCAGGCACCTCAATAGGGCCTTCAGAGGAATCCTTGGTTTCAGGTAGCTCGACAGGGCCTCTAGAGGAATCTTTTGTTTCATCCCACTCAATAAGACCTCTATATTTCAAAAACTCCTGTTTCCGATAGCCTGGAAGAAGCTTCAAATTCTTACTATCTCCTACATAAGAGAGCAAATAGAAGCCAAGAACTCCAAAATATCCAGCTCTAGATCCACTGTATCCAGGCATGAAGCCAAAAACTCTTATGGCTTCTTCCTTCTCCACTAAAATGATCTTGTCCAAACCTCTGCTGAAAACTTGAGATCCAATTACCTTTGAGATAGCTCTCAAAGCCATCATTGGAAGACTTGGAGAGATTGACAATCTACTATGATATATTACAATTATTTGATTGTTTAAGTTTCCAATATAATGGCCAAGGCTTTGATTTTTTCCAAGCTTCATGGCCTAGAGCCCTTGGCCCTTCCAAGAAAGTTGTCCAGATCTTCAATCTCAATCTACGTAACAAACCACAACAGTATAAGATATAAGATATTTATCTATAATGCATAATAAAGTCTAACATAAACTCAATGGGTAACTTCGAATTATATTTCATACCTTAGGATGTTCGTCTTCTTCGAGAAGACTATCATCATAAAGATTTATTGAACTCTTGGGTTTCTCATTTGATGGAGATTTCAATCTCTCTTCATACCCTACATCATCAATATGAAGTTTCTTCTGGACCTGCAAGAACTCTTCTTCTGTAGGTAGCCCCCCCTTATCGTATTCTACGATCTGATTAATACATGTATGTAAGGCTATAGACTTGTCTTGGAAATTCTCTCCCTCAACATCAAGACTTGCTAGTGGTTCTTGTTCATAACCTATAAAATTATGTCATTTTTGCCCCAACCTGCAAGGATTGCTAAGCAATAATCTTCTCTAAGATCAAAAAGATGTTGAATATCATTTAGCAACACATATCTCTTCTTGTTGATAAGATAAGTGGGAAATGTTGGAACACATGCAAGAGGACCTTCTTCATCAACATGTGCACTTGGCTCGATCTCCTTTTCTTCCACCATTGTGATATTGTCACTCTTGAACAAACCTACATCAAAACCTTGGACAAGTTGATTCTCAATATCTTCTTGGAACATCTCCTCCTTCTCTTTGACCTCCTTATCCATGCTTGCAATATCCTCTAGCTTTCCCTGTTGGTCTATACCTGGAGAAGAATTTTCCATGTACTGAAGATACACAATAAATCCAACGTCCTTGTGGATCAGAAGGCATTGCTGTTGATACTTGTGGAAAGGGCAACATGTTTCTCTCTTTCTGAATTCCTCATCAATGAGGTTGAACCTGTCTAGCAAAGTTGACCTGGATGTACTGGTGGCTCCTATGACATCACTATAATGAACAAATCCATTGACTTCCAAACCTTGAACATGTCTATCATAAAAACATCTGTACTCCTTAAGTTTATCTTCAAGATCCTCCAATAACTCCTTCAAATCAAAAGGAACATTGAAAATTTCCCTGATATAGCTAAACTTGGAAGAATTTCCAGTGGTGTGAAAGAAATCAAAGAGCCTATCATCAAAAGTCTCCATTAGCTCCTCCTCATCCATTCCTTCCAAAGATAGCTTTCTCTTTGTCATCTTGACCAACAAAAGATTTGTCCCTAAAAACAAAGCACAATGGCAACAATGTCTAATAAAACAAGATGGAACCATGGAAAGAGGTCCCAAAATTGCATTTTTCAAGACGAAAAATAAAAAAATGAGAAATTTTTTTAATTGACCGGTGAAACACGAAAACAAGGTGTTCAAGGCAAATACTGGTGAAGAAATCGTGTTTCACCGGACACTACTTGAAGACGAAAGTTATTTGAATATCTCACAGGTGAAACGTGATAGTTAGCAAAATATCACTAACCAGAGACATTATTTCGCATTTCACCAGTCAAAAGATGCAAAACAAGAAGAGAAACATGAACTATGAATTAATTCTATTAAAACATAGAAATTTATGATAAGATCCTTTTTGGAAGTGCTATGCTCCTTTTAAAAGATACAAAGCACATAACATCTGTAATTTTTCAAGTGTCATTAAAAATTCTTTCTATATTAATCAAATTGATTTTGTTCAAATACTTGTAATAACAGAATTTTGTTATCTATCAGAAATTGTTGAACTGCTCTTCAAACAGGAAGCAAAGACCTTGAAGGGAAGTCGAAACAAAATTCCGAGAGAAAGAAGACAATATTGGAGAGAATGGCTTCGAAAAGCTTTTATATTGATCGTCAAACATGTGTTGATAGTTCCAACGAAAAAGTTTGCGTAATGATGAAAAATAAACGCAATCGCAAATTTGGACAAAATTTCCAATATTTTTACACACACAAAATACCTCAGAATATGTCCACACGTGTCTCACTTAACACACCATATCAAATTTCTCAGAAGACGTGTGCACTCCCTTTTTTCGAGAATACGTCACACGTGTTTTACTTAATACTTCACCAAGTAATGCATGTACCATCGAAACCCCCCCAATAAAGGGAAGCAACGGCTAAATTCGTTTCATATTTTTATGGTCATGGAGCACATTTTCGTGGTCATGCAGTAGGGCCTTCGAGCACATTTTTGTGGTCATGCTATGGTTGTGAAGAACGTATTCGCGTGTCACCAGACCCATTGACAAAATAGGTTCTAAACGAATTTTTCCTAGCAAAGCGTGAAAGAAGGTATGGTTTTCTGCATCCTCCTTCTCTATGCCTAGGTGTCCATTCATTGCATTTTTTTAATACTTTTCCTTAATTTTTTCTATTATTATGAGCTTATGAGCACTCTAAACGAATTCTTTCCATAGTGTGAGCATTCCTTAATGTTGTGGAGATTTAAGGCAATCCTTCAAACGTTTTCCTTAATTCTATGGATATTTTAGGTAATTTTAATAGCATTCCTTAGATCAAAGCTTTATTTTTCTTCGTTTTGTTGATTACTTTGCTATTTATGAGTTGTCCGGTAAAACGCGAAAACAACATGCTGCAAGGAGGCCTCTTGTCTAAAACTCGCATTTCACTGGACACACTGGACAAGAATCAGGTGAAACACGAAAACAACATGCTGCAAGGAGGTGCCTTGTCTGAAACTCACGTTTCACTGGACACACTGGACAAGAAGTCCGGTGAAACGCAAAAACAACATGCTGCAAGGAGGTGCCTTGTCTGAAACTCGCGTTTCACTGGACACACTGAACAATAAGTCCGCCAAAATGCGAAAACAACATGCTGCACGGAGGTCTCTTGTCTGAAACTCGCGTTCCACTAGACACACTGGACATGAAGTAACATCTTTTTTTTTTGCAGATGGCTAGGACTAACGCAACAGCAAGGAAGGGGAAGATTGATCCTAGGGGTTTAACATCAAAGATTCATGAATCTTCAAAGCCTTCAAAGCCCTCTAGAAAGTCAAAGCCAAGGAGAAAGTTTTCTCAGAATGTCAGGTGCCTAAGGGAGATTAGGAAGGCAATAAAGGCTCTTGACAATGCAATTCCAAAGTTGTCTTTTCAGAGACTTGTCAAGGAGATTTGTGAAAAATATAGTTTGGATAGTTTTAGATGGACAAGAACAACCCTTAATTGTATACAAGAAGCCACATAGGATTTTTTAATTGAGTTTTTTCAAGATGCCTATATTTGTGTTGCTCATGCTCATAGGCTCACACTCATGGACAAGGAAATGGCAATTCTTAGGAGGCTAAGATATGGATTTTCAAAGGTCCTTGAGCTAATTCCCCTCACTGATGAGAAGACATTTAATATCCTTAATGTGCCCCCAGCTAGGAGAAAGAAAGATGATTCTGGTCCCAAGGTTGAGGATGTCACCCATGAGAAGGATACAAGGCAACATGAAAAAGAGGAGAAAGCTAAAGAGGAACAGGCAAATAAATTGAGAGAGTATAGGAGGCAAAGGGCTGAAGAAACGGAAGCAAAGCAACTAGAGTCCTTTGAAAATGAGCTGGCCACCCTTCTTGAAGCAACTAATCCAAAAGGATTCAATTTGTTTTGTTTCTTACCTGGTGACTTAGGCAAAAGAACTAAGATTATCTCCTTTGATGCTACATGTGTTCAGATTCTTAAGGATAAAACAAGAGAAATAAATGGCAATATTATTCTTGTTGGCCTAAGGTATGTCCACCCATAATTACTTCTACTTTTTGATATTTTTTAAACAATAAGATTTTTCCTATTTATACTCACTATTTCTATGCCTTTTCTAGGTGTGTAATGCATGAGTTTCCTTTGGATATGCAACAAAAAATTGAGGTTCTTGATCCATCTATCTCATTCTTTATGAGGAACGAGGGTGATACAAGTTTTGTTGAGCAGTGGTTCAATCTGATTGGCTTCGATACTTTGGAGCTCCTTATAATTCCATATAATGAAAAGTAAGTGATTCAATATTCTATTAGATTTTTTGAGATTTTATCCTTCTAATTTGTTGAGATATGATTGCTTTCAGTTCTCATTAGAGCTTGATTGCAATAGACTGTGTGGATAAGCAATGTTTTTTAATCAACTCTATGAAAGGAAGCCATGGAAATGCTAAATTGTAAGTTATAGTATCCAAGAGCTCCTTGATATTTCAATTCTTTTTTTTTGTAAGTACTCTAAATTTCAATATATTTTATATATAGAGGTGCAAAAAGATTAATTGAAGAGCTAGAGAAAAGACCCCCTATGCCGTCTGATTTGCTTACAACAATGCAATATAGACAAGTTGCGGTAAGTTATTGATTAAAATAATTGAAACATAAGTTTATTCTATGAACTACAATCCGTCCTCTTTATAGTTTTACTTTGTGTTGGTGGTTGCAATGTCCTCATCAGGACGATAGCCATTCTTGCTGGAGGGTGATTGCAAATGCTAAAAGAATGGTTAACTTTGTTTATCTTAATGATGATAAACATGTAAAGGTAATATGAAAAATGCTAAACTTTAAGATAGATATTCATTGCAAATAGTCCATTGATGATAAAAATATAGTCTATTGTAAGAACAATAATGAACTAAAACTCTTTTTTCTATAAATGTGTGACCGTTTTCGAAGGATTTCTAAGCAATTGAGCATGTTTGGTATGTCAGAGCAAAGCTCTTGAAGTATATAATGGTCAATTGTATACAACCAACAATAGAGATTGGTGGGGATTTGCACCATGAAGGAGATGTGGTGCCTATAACCACGGAAGGTGAAGCCACAACTTCAACACCTTTACCCACACCTTCTATACCCAAGACATCAGAGAAAGGCAAAAGGACTCCTAGAAAGGATAGTTCTCCAAAAAAGAAATAGCTTTGCCATATTGCCTTGTAAGCCTTCATATATAGAAATTTGCCCTTCAGTCCTTGTATATCTCATAGAGATGCAGATAGACATCTGCTACAAAATTTGTACATATATTTTATATTGATAGTAAAGATATATTTTCTTGAATGTCCTTGCAATGTATATTATTTTCTCTCCTTTTCGATATTTGCAAAAAATAAATTACAAATGTTTGTTAGTTAGGAAGTGAGATCTTGATATACATCTAAGTAGATATAATATGATGTGAAAACTAACTCATTTCTTATCAAGTTGGAATACAAAGGAGCATGGTAGTTCAATGTCTTCATTTTGTAAATCCATCCTCACTTGATGTAGTGTACATGATTTTCTGATATTTAAGATTACAATAATATCCTCATTGAACCAAATATTAAGATCCACTATAGGATCTTTGCTGAAATCATTAAGATTCTGGTCTAAAGCAACTAGACTACTACCAACAAAATGCCATCAACTATAGTAAAAGCTAAGGATAAAATTTTGAGTAGCAATCATATATTTACAAGCTATAGAGTCTTGATCTATCTTACATATAATGTTTCCTTCTATCCTTGTATCCCATCCTTCATCAACAAATTGTATGATATGATCATATGTTAGTCTCCTCACTGAAAGCATGGTTTTTGTTATTCTTATCTCCATATTAGAGAATAAATCAATAAATATATTAATAGGCATAAACAAAGTAACTTTGCTTAGCCTACTTGAGATATTAGATTTTAGTACTTTCTAGATCTCAGAAAATATCTTACATCTATAGCCCTCACTAGTAGCTGGACTTGGCAAAGGCCACTCAAACCTTGAAAAATCTGGCAAAGGAAGGAGGTTTATTGATCCCCATTGGCAACGCCACATAGGAATAACATAAGAATGGTCATCAATAATAGACTCCACTGTTTGCCATTCCTCAAGATTAGAGGGATAGACATCTACAAGACAAACAAATATTATAATGGAAAAACCTAAACCATGTTTAAGAAAGGAAAAACTTTAAGAACCAAATTCTTACCATTTGGTCTATGCATTGGAGGCTTTGAAGATCTAAGTTTCAAACACATCTCTCTATGCATGAATACATGTTGCACTAGTACCTCTTTGATGCTATTCTTATTTGCTCCAAGCTTAAAATCTCGAATTCTACCCTTCGAAGCAGAGATAAACGAGCTCTCATATCATTGCCTTTTTCCACGTTTTGCTTGTTGCATGATGATCCAACTACCTTTGTTAATGATACATCTTCCATCAGTTAATCCTAGAGTGCCCACCATGCATATGAGAAGTGTACACAATGGATCCAAATGTGGGCATGGGTTGACAGGGGGTGGAATGAGTTAAACACTGATATGGATGTGATTTGGGAGCTTGGACGCCTTGTTGAAGGTCGAATTTCTATATCCATGGTAGAAGAGAGAGAGACATGCACAAAGAGAGAGAGAGAGAGAGAGGACTAGGCTACCATAATGGAGGGAAAAACAATAGAGGAATAAAAGAAAGGAGGGAAAAAACTGAGCGCCATGCTTTTCACTAATTTGAATTTCGATTACATCAGTCATTATCATTAATCTAGAAACATCATTAAATAAAAGTAGCCGAGACTCTATGCCATTAATGCAAAAGATGTCATAATCACGAATATAAGAGACTAAAAATAGATAATAAAAATACAAATTCGTAATATTATTATATTTATATGTTTTTGTAAAATGATTTTTTATTTTTTAAAAATAGAAGTTCCGTTACGGAAGCTTTGCCCTTATTGGTCTAGAGCACTCTCTCTCCACATCCTAAAATGCATTTTTGAGACTTCAAAACTCCCCTAATGACTCTCATAATCCATCTACAAGTATCTAGGCCTGCTACCAATAGAATCCATAAACCTTTCAAGCATAGTAACAACATCCTCAATCTGTACCAAAGGGTAAGCCCAAACACGGTGGGTAGCATGATCCATGAAGGTCACAAAATACGATGCTCCACCAAGTGGCTGGGAAGGCATAGGTCCATATATTGCAACATCGACTAGATCTAGAGGAGCATGCCTCACATAATCACCATAAGCCAAAGAGGCTCTACACAGACCATGAGTACAATGAGGGCAAGTAGCATGGGGAAGAGCAGGTAATAAGCCCATATCACATAAAGCATCCATCTCAATGTGGCATACATGGCCTACGTGACAATGCCATAACAATGCATGTGGTATCTATGTAACTACAACCATAGAATCTCCCACATGAGAGACATGCACTACATAATCACTGCCATATCTAGCACCTTTGGCCGATAACAAGCAACCACAACAGATTTTCCATGAAGTATCCCCAAGAGAGATATAATATCTTGCACCATGCAACTGACTGACAGAGATCAAGCTCTTACTGAGCGTAGATATATGCAAGACATCACAGAGCATAAGAGAAGACCCATTTGGCAAAGCCAAGTGTATATCCCCTATAACAATAACATGACAATCCTGCTCAAGGCCCAAAGAAATACATCTGTCAACCTCCCTGTAAGAAGAGAACCAAGCTTTATGCGGAGTAACATGACAAGATGCCATATTGTCTAAAAGACAATCAAAGGTATAGGCCATATCACTGAGCAAGTAATCTGTAGGGTAACACGATGCCAGGAGTCTAGGCTCAGCTGCAACATCATGGGTAACTACATGCACCATACCACTATCAATAGTGGTCTCACCTACTTTATCACTGACTCTGCTCTCATGTCTAGTGCGGCATAATCTTTTCTGCTCTCTAATCCACTTGAAGCATTTACGCTTCACATGCCCTATCTTTCCGCAATGAAAGCAAACGAAACCTGTAAAACCTATAGAAGATGTCAACTGCTCTATAATAGCATGAGTAGGGTTGTCCAATACATCCAAGGAGCTTAAAGAATCAGGGAAACTCTCATCAGAGAGAACTGGCTCATCAAGAGAACTGTCTGCATGACTAGAAGAGCTGGAAGTTGTCATAGCATACTGCAAAGGGGACTCATCCAAACCAGAAGGGGAGAACACAAAGGCATCAACCACGGATGCAAAAGCTCCCACATGGACAAGTCTAGTAGACAAAATCATGACATATCCAACCACTATAGCTCGCATTCATAAAAGCATAAGCATGCCTCGGAGCCAAAAATGCATAAGCATCCCCGAAACATAGGAGTATACATAACTTTGCAATGTCTCATACCTTGTACTGACACACATATCCAACCAAGAACGGCAGGTGGCAAATAAGCCTGCAAGAATCAAGATCCAATAAAAGCCCAAATATCTGTGTAAAAGCATCCAAATAAGAGGCTCTGTAAAATACATAGCAGTAGGCCACGTGCATACACGGGTGGCCATAAAGATCAACTGCTCCCTGACATACACGGGCAATAGCAGCCCAAATAGCATAGATGCCATACAACAGAGAAGCAGGACAACCATAACTGTAAATCCCAAGCACTATCCAAGTCCATTGATCAGTAAGTATCCCACATATCAAATGAAAATAAGCAATCACAGCTCAATAGGAAACAACCAAAACAATGGAGCAGTTCACTACTCAATACCTATAATGCATCCAAGTAATAGCCAAGATTCATAATCAAAGTATCAAATTCCATATAGCATCCAAGGTCATAACGAAAAAATCCAAGTTGTAACGGAAAAAGCCAATTCAATGTCCAACTTATCAAGGGAATACTCAAATGAATGTTGAGACAAGGCTCAAACAACCGCCATCCATAGCCAAACCATAAAGCATTCACCACGTCATCATAACCCGTAGTAGGTAGCCTAGGCATAAACCATGTCACAGATGAAATGCCAGATGTAAAGAAGTAATAGTCAAACCCAAATTAAGCTCTAGTCTCAGCTCAAAAGCATTCCCGAGCATAAACAAGACATGTGGCATAGTCCAAATACATCAGGACATCATATCGAGTAGCCGGGAGCACTCCGTGGACCAATAGGCATAACCAACTGTAGCACGAATAGCTTCAGCCCTGAAGTTTCCAATAGTAAATAATAGTCCAAAACTGAGAAAAATAATGCTCAAACCAATCTCAAATCAAGTGCCCAACTCATAGGCATACATTCCCTGACATGTAGGCACCAACCGAGCATAATCGAGCATCAAATGACCATGTAGCATGAGCATAAAATGTAATGACAAGGGGCTGCCCTGTTTTGGGCTGCCTATGGACTGTGTAAAACAGTCAATGGAGGAGCAAGATCAGCTCCAAAACCCATCTCACATGATAGGCATACATTCCCACATCATTCAGGGAGCATTCGGGACCAATCGAGCGACCAATGTCAATGCCAATGTGGCAAACATAAAATGCTAATGTAGCACTGTTGTAAACTATCTATGAATAGTCCTGCATTGAAGCAAATCAGCACACAAATCAATGACAAGTCAAATGCCAAGTGCTAGGGTCAAATGCCAAGGTGCCGAGGGGTCCAATGGACCAAGATCAAGTGCCAATGAGTAGCCAAGTGGATGGGGGAGCTGGAGAACGATCACATGTTGTCCAGGGCCTGCCAAAAAATGGCACAAACTATCTTGAAGAGGGCTAATCACGTTTTTTATGAAGGGGGGCTCAAGGGAGCCACAAGAGGGACTCAATAGGTGCCAATGAAGGCCCAAACAAAGCCTCAACAAGCCAAGCAAGGGGAGAAGCTTCAAGCTTCAAGGGGGAAGCTCATCAATGGTTGCCCCAACCTATAAACCCTGTTGTAACTATGTGGACTGAAATGAATGAGAGATAACAAGATCTCATACCTCGTGTAGATGTTGGGAAAAGCTCGCAAAGGAGTGGCTCTGATACTAGTTGAAAGGGATGCAAAGACACGGGAGAGAAGAGCACACACAATGTAGGTGTTGTCAACAATGTTATGACAACCTTATTGCACTTTCATATATATATGAATAAAGAATATGGGCGGTCACTATACACAGGCAGGCCCAAGGGCCTTTTACCCCAACACTTTAAATGTAGGGAGTCTTCAACATATGAGTTGAAGAAGTTGGATACTGAGCATGAACATGAGAATATGGAAGAAGAAGAGGTAGAAGATGAAGACTGAAAGCTAGATTTTAGGCTCGCAACGTGCCTAAAAATAGGAGAAAAATGTGGAAATGCGGGGAAAAATACCGGATCTCGAAGGCGATGGCTCGATCTAGGACGATTTTAAGCATCAAGCAGTCGACGGGCGCCCAAGTGTCACGTCCGGATTTTTAGTAATTTTTATGTTAGTTGGGATGGGATGTGGGAGCTGCAGGTCTGTCCGGGATGCCGAGACAGACGCCCATAATTTTACAGCACGTCAATCAGAGCTCGGACGAGGAAGATAGCCAAAAACCGGTCGGCACGCCCAAGAGAGTGGCCAAATTGGAGAAATCAAAAGGCATGACTAGTGGGGGGGGTGCCCTTTGGCTTCCCCACCCCCAATTTTTTCGTGGCAGTCCAGGAAGTGCCGCGAACTGAACAGCGGCGGAAACCCCCCCCCAACAAATTGATGTGCAGGCTGCAAGTATATGGTGGCCCGCTCCGCATCGCCGCCCCTCGTGCGAGATATGGTGGCCCGGATTGAAACCTACAATTTCAATCTTTCTCTCTCCTCCTCCTCTCTCCTCTTAAACCCCGTTCGTGCGTAGAAGAATAGAATGGAAATGGACGGCCGGATGGATGCCAATTCTTGATGAGATTGAAGGGCAATGTCAAATCATTGTAGATTGCTGATTCCAAGCAGAATTCATGGCTGGAAATCAGCCGTGGGACGCGCCAAATTAAATACAAAAACCCGCAAATCATGGTAATAATAGTTTTTATAAAGAAAATGGTCTTTGGATGCAATTTTGGTTTATGAAAATGTGTTCATATGGAATGAGATTTGAGTATATCATTGTTTGAGTTGTTTTCTATTGGTTTATCATTTAAAAATCAGAAATACATGTGTCGGATGGCGGAAAACGGTAAACCAAAACACGTAAAATGCTAAAAAACAAAGGAAAATGGGCTTTTTTGGGAGAAAAATGATGAAATAATTAATCCACATCAACTAAAATTTTATTTTTGCTGAAAGAAACTAAGGGCCATAGCCCATAAACTGATCTCAATTTTTAGTAATTAAAAAATGAAGGAAAATGGAAAAAATAGCAAGAAAATAGAGAAAATCCTTTAAAAATAGGGAAAAATACATTTCGGGCTTCGGGAAAATAATGATAAATAAGAGCAATGTCCGTGGATGTATAGTAGGACTGAGGCATGAGGATCTGCTTCAAATCAGCCCTACTTTTGTGGTTTAGTGCGTTCTTCCCGGTTTTTTTAATATACAAAATAATGGCAAAATACCCTATAAATCTATGCAACGATGCAATATTTAAACGGGGGAGGGTAGGGAAGTTGAAATATGTCTAAATGCCGTGTGAGATGATGGAAAATTTTTTGATTTCTATGCATAGCATTTAGGACGGAAAATAATTAAAATTAAGAGCCTAGTAGCACGAGGATCACCTCGGTGCTAGGCCCATGCAACGAAACACGAACGCTAGAGAAAGGAAACCATTAAAAGAATGTTTTTGTGTTTGTGCACGATACTGTTTTGCTAAATGTTTGAGCACTAGGCATCCACCAAATGCATAGAGCATGAAAAGAATTTAAAGGTATCACAGACCAGCTCATGGACATGCATTGCAATTGTTTTATTAGGACATGACCTACGTTGAGAGGCAGTGAGGTGCCCATGTTGTAGGTAGACGCGGGTCCCAAAGGGGAAAGCAAGTGAGGAAGAAATGGTACACTCCTGGACATGCTTATTTGGTACCTTGATCGACTTTTGTGCGATGTGTCTATTTGTTGAGCGACGCACTGAGGGGCCAATCCCCAAGGTGTAGGAGAGTCGCAGAGGGGTGGCGGCACTTAGCCGTTGGAGGACCCCCTATGTCTGTGCTTCGTGCCATTAGGCAATGTGTAAGGGACTCCCTCTGAGGAGTAGTGGGTGAGAGAAGAGTGGACTACAAACAACGTATTACAAACGCAATGTTTAGGAAGGCAGAGATTTTGATAGACGCTCCTGGCCGCAAGGCCGAGGGGTTGTCTTGTGCGTAGTGACGAGGCCCGGCTAGTGCATGAGCTAGTGCCGGCCCGTTTTTAGGTCCATCAAGGACATTGATATGGCAGAGGATACTTCTTCTGACACTACAGATTCATAAGACTTTGGCACATGCCAGAGGATGTGTAGGTTAAGAGGGGGTGCATGTCATGCTGCTACACACACACAGTGTGAAAAACTCGAGTGTGGATTCTTATTGAGCTAGAGATGAATGCCATTAATATTAGTGTTCGTAGTGTGAATGGCTCAAAAATACTAGATTTTTGGACAAGTTTAGCCAATTTTTGATATTTTAGATATTATCTCTTATAAAAATCCAAAAATTGTAGACAACTTCTAGAATAGAATGAGATGTAAAAGAAAGCATGTAGATTTTTGCCATTTTGGGAGGATTTTATGTAAAAAGAAGGATTGGCAAAATCGTGCAACGCACGATCGCAGTTTTCGGGTAATGAACAACACTCCGAACTGGGAGATGGAGTGATTTGGCAAAATTCTAGGTAGGTGTCATGGTATTTTACCCCCCTTTTGGAGCCAATTGAAACATCATATTGGGGATCTGAGCCAGCATAGAGAAAGGTATTATTTTATGCATCTTCTATTTCTTTTTGTGAGTATTCTTGTACATCTTCTATTTCTTTGAACCCCTTCTCTTCCATCTACTCCTCTCCCTGATTCTCCCTTTTCCCTACTATCTCTTATCCCTATGGTATACTTTCGACCACCCCAAACGCTCCGACAATGTTTAGAAATACCAAGAGAACCACATCATTTAGTGGATGACCAACCCAGCAACGTGAGCAAGATAAAGGAAATAGTGTCGACCAAAATCCTACAGTCTGGTTAGCTCAAGTTTTTGAGCTAACCAAACTACAGGAGTCAATACAAAGGCCAATACGACCTCACATGTAGTATGTGCATTGTGGGGGGAACCACCTACCATTTGAATGTCCCAATCTTAGATCCCAGTCTTGTGAAAATCGAGGAAGATTCGAGCATGACACTATGCACGATTTCCATACCAACAACCTTACACTCTATCATACTATCTAGGAGTTAGGAAATCTTACTTCGAAAGGGGAGCCCCTTTAGCTCTACCTACACCTAATGATTCAAAAAGAGCCATTCCAAGGATCGACATTAGTCCAACAAGAATCCCTAGACTGCTAGGACTTATAGCAACCCATCCACCAAGCGACGCTCCATTGCACTTTGTAGAAGAACCACTAGAGGAAGACTCATACATGAGCCCTTATGTCTCTTATGATGAGTAGGGTAATCCCATGTTGATGGACATTCAACAATCATGGCTTCAGGTACAGAGGAAGAGGTAGAGGCCTAGGAGGAGGTTAGAGCCATGATCCCATAGCATGTTGCATGTATGGCCATCCAATGCATATCTCATCTTTCTGCCCTAAAAAGGAGCAAGCAAATAAGAAGAAGGCCAACTTGAGGTGTCCTAAATGTAGAGTTACACACCTTTTTGCCAATTGTCCTAGGTGAAAACCTTCCACCAGCTCAATAATTGTGCCATCTATGTTGTTGGAACTCTTTTGTGTTGAGTCACATAACAACGATGCCACGCCCATCTCCATAAATTTCATGACATGGGCCCAAACAAAGTAGACTGATATCTCATTGCCTGGACCTAGCAACCTTGATGCAACCTCTATAGGGAAGAAGAGCCAAACAAAGGAAAAAAAAGAGGATGGAGGCAAAAAGAACACTCAAAATAGAGAGTGTGACCACTTTAACAAAGAAAAAGAAAGTTACTGATATAGAAGCAGAAACATCTTCTTCTAAAATGAGAGAGAAGGGAAGTGCTAATGTGGGAGAGTACCCTAACCTCAACCATCAACTAAAGGTTGTGGGGGATAAGGTCAAGGAATGGATAAAAGAAGCACAAGCTCACTTGCGAGATACTGAGTCTATCATTGATGATGAGATCCATGAACTCTCAACCATGAGCCCATGAGTCTCTACCATGTACTTGTGAGAGTAGAAGAAGCAACATCACCACATGCACAATGGCATGGGGAGCAGAGCATGGATGCCATGAATAGACAAGCCGCCCAAGGGCGTTGGTAGGAAACCCTTGAAGCTTGCTAACCACACTTATATCAACTCATGTATCATTGCCACTCAGAGAATTGCTTAGGCAAAACCCTGCACTATGGAAAGGGTTGAAGCAATGGGTAGAATGAACCAATAGGCATGAGTTGCAAGACTTCCCTAAGCATGACGTTGTGATGCACATACCAAGCCTAACACTGAATCCAATGTCTAGGTCCCCACGAGTGAATGCCTTTTGGGAAGGCAATGAGATGTATACAGTCTTACCTGCCATTGCCCTAGGAGATACAACATGGAAGGGGATAGAAAAAATTCACGGTTCAATGTCACTCTAGTGAATGGAATGAAGGTTAGACCCTTTGGAGTCCTAAAGGATTGGCCTTCAAAGATAGCAGGAATCCAATCCTTCGTGAACTTCATAGTCATGAAGGAAGTGGATTATGACATCCTACTAGGCAGACCTTAGATGAGGAATGCCCATGTGATAGAGAATTGGGGTAATGGCCTAATATTCTTACATAATAGATGAAAAGTATTCCGAGTAGGGAAGAACACTTGGAAAACCTCAATAGCGGACCTAGATGCCATCTCTACCATGCTAAAAGGTGACTCAAAGGTTAGAAGTGATTATGGACCTATAACAACAAAGTACATTCCTTGTCCTAAGGATGAGCACAACTAGATGCATGTGTTAGCAACCATTGATCTCCCATTCTTGGAGGATGAGAGTGAATACAGGCAAAAGCTATAGATTCAACTAGTAAACCCAACAAAGATATAATCTCAAACCTACCCATAGTGTCCCTATGCATGATGGCTAAGAGTTCCATCAGCGGACTAACACCAATCACCTATCATGCCCCAACTAACAAATTGGAACTCCATAGAATCTTTGAGTACCTGTCAAGTAAGTTAGTTGGAAACCCAGCTACAAACCTAAAGCCCCTCAAGGATCTCATGGAGAGTAAGGAATGACGATGGACTAAGGTGCATGACTTAAACCTATCATACAACTGTGGGAGCTTTCGCTCAACTGCCAAGACCCTCGGACTGCTTATTGTTTCAAGTGTTCCAAGCTTAGCACTAATGGCCACTTCTCACATAGCCGACGCGCCATCCATATCTATGGGTGTAGTGAGCCTACCTCCATGCCAATCGCGTTACCTCCTCTCCTACACACTCTGGTAGCTCCACGATCCAAGTGCAAGCTTCATCCTCAAGCTCCATGCTCAAGCTCCATCCTCAAGCTCCATGCTCCAAGCTCCATTGCCGCGAGTAAGAGAAGAGAAGAGAAGAAGAGAGGAGAAGATGGAGAGCTTCTCCTCCCTGGTCCCTCACCCTCACACACTCACTCTATCACACTCTCAGACTCCCTCTCTCAAGCACAAGCTCAAACAAGCAAGAACAAGAAGAAGAAGAAGAGGAGGAGAGCCACTTTTGGCCACACACAAGAATTAGCTTCTCATTCACTTTTCAACTTTATATACAAAACCCTAAATCCCTTTTGGGCGGTCATCCCCTTTTCCCCTTTTTTACATGGCTGGCCATGGCCTAGGCCCTTTTTTCCATTGTCCTTCTATCTTCCTAGCTTCCTTTCCACCGCCCGTCTACATTTACAAATTGCATGGGTGAGAGCCCCGGTGCTCCTTGAATTAAACCATGATGCGGTTGTGCTCTTTTACTAAAGTATTGACTTGCGCTTTTCCTTGTGCGCCTTTCTCCCTTATTTAGGAATTTTCTCCTTGTGCGCCTTTGTCTTTCGTTTCTCTTTGCCTTGGCATTTGTCTTTGTCTTCTGCTTTAGCTTTTTTGGATTTTCCACCTTCGTTCATTTGAGGGTTAACATTACCCCCCTCCTAGACGAGTGCTAGTCCCATGGCACTCAGCGTCATAGGTAGCAGGCTTTAGCATGCACCGGGGATGTGGGTGGCAAGGACATCTGTGGTTGCCATGGCGGAGTGTTGGTAGTGGTGGGGAGGAAGGTCGTTGGGGGCACGTTGGTGGTTTAGGTGGCTGGTGGTAAGGCTATTCTCTGTGGGGATTGCACTGATGGAGTATAAGTGGCAGTTTGTTGGGGATGATTCTTGGCGGGCTTGCAGGATGATAAAGGATAGGAATTTAGAGTTGAGTGTCGATGAAGAGCGAACGACACCTTCGTTGGAGTCTTCAATACTTGCAATTGAAAACCTCTCATAGGTGATCTCTCCCTAGGGGTAGTGCTAGTCTTCTCTATCGTGCACAAGACATAGTTTAATTAGTTTGGGAGACAGGTCGAACTCTAAGAAAGCTGAGAGTATTGTCCTGCACTTAAGAACCCAAACTGTGTATATATTTTGGTGCAAATATTATGTGAGTGCTCATGCATACTTAGATATTACATAGTTAGAATACCGCGGGCTGGGTTCTCATAACAATGTGTGGATGAAGCAAAGTTGTCCATGGTGAGAAGAAGTACATGTGAAGGTGTATGCGACATCCTTTGCATTGTGACTGCACAACATAACATAAGTGAACACAGGGACACTCCACTATCGGTAGCTGGTTGCTATTGGACCTGTGTGATGAGGACAATGTACTTTTCATGGCCATTCATGCAGTGCTGACCACAATTGATTGCAATGGTATTAAGGCAGAGTGCAAGAGGGAATCGTGTGAATGGGTCAGGGTAACATGTCTAACCATAGGCGAGACAGGCTCCCTAGGTATGTCCTGCCCTTGATATACCCTGAACTATTATGGGTGATGCTAGGGGGCTAGGAAACTAGGGAAGGAGCCAGCCGACCAAGGTCACTGGATACACCTATTTTGAGGACTCCTAGGTGTTGTGCTATGATCATGGGTGGTTCTTATCATTTCGTTCTTTTCTTATTCTTCTTCTTCTTCTTTTTTGGTGACTTGCATGAGTACAACCATTGCAATATGTTGAGGCTATCAGCCTTTCAATGGGTTGGGAAATGTCAAGCTTCAAAGGCTCAGGAAATGGATATTACAGTGATGATGGTGCCCTAGCCTCGTTATTAGAGAAGCAGTTGTTGAGATATGGAGATTTACTTGAGATACTGCGAACCTCTTTGCGACACGCGATGTTGGTACAATTGAGGTAGCAACTATCATGAGCCCACTGTAGAGTTTGACCCAGGAAGAGAGCGCAGCTTATGACTATGCTTTGGTTCGTGCGATGTGGGCACTCGCAAGGGTGATTTTTTGCATTCAGCAGTGTGGCTTTGTCACGGTTCTTTGTGAGGTTGGTGGTCTTGTGGTGACTTGGGCATTGGACACGTTTGCATGAAGACTTGTGTCATCCTGCATCCACTTGTCACTTCATGAGAGTTATGCAAGTCGCATGCGTCAAGTACAACGAACAAATGCAATCATGTTAAGATATAACTTTTTCAAAATCCTATGATGTTGATTGCGATGCCTATTCCAGTACTTGTTAAAGACATGGCATATATTAGCGATAGGTAAGGGAAATGTGTACAAGTGGGGAGCCTGCCCCCTTTAACCATCAAAAGTCAAAAAGTTATGGCAGGATGGCTTGTTAAGTTGCTTGTATATCATAGGGGCTACTTGATTTGCACGAGGCGGGGTGAGTCCGGGTGGTCGGGTGACTGAGGCTTTGCTGGTGAGGGGCTCCTATGAGGTTGGGCAGGGAAGATGTTGACCGGGACCTAAATGGTGTAGTCTCTGGCCGCAACCATTTCCAAAATGCTTTTGAACAATGCATCGATTTCTTCCTTGTCTCGAGCTGCCCTTTCTACCTTTGAGCACCTGGTGCCTGAGCATCTATTGGGGGTTTGCACAACCGGTGTTGCCACACCTTGTGTACTTCTTTGAGCTTCTACTCCCCTGGCCTGGGGATTCTTCGGCCTATGTCCGAGATGGTGTCACTTGGGACCTCGTTTCTTTGCATACCTTTTGAGGGTAGGCACGTAGCGCACCGGTGGAGGAGCTTCTAACTGCATGTTCCCTTTGACAGCGGAGAGTGTCTTTGCAAGCCAACTGCCCTAGGTACTCCATGTCTTCCTCGTAGGGGGACCTGCAAAATGCGAACCAAGGATTAGGCCTTGATACAGGATAAAACCATTCGCATGTAAGGGATTATAGTGTGGGTTATCAAGTGCATATGACGAGAAGGGGAGGGGTGAGGCATGCAGTGTTTGTTGTAGAGGGATGGCCCCCATGTTGATGTTCATTTAGCCTCCAGTCATTAGCATATCTTGGCTCATGCTAAGTTGCGCGGACTGGTGGTCATGGAGTGGGGCAGGGCTCATCCCTAGAAGGATAGACCGGAAAGGGAGAAATGTGTATAGGAAGGGACGGTACCTTGTCTACGCCATCAGAGATATTGGTCAGGGCTTCCTATGGTGGTAATAAGGGTTGCATGCCCTTCGCCCAAAGGTGGAAATGGTCACACAACTTCTAAATGTGTGGTGAGAGGAGGACCTGAGGAGCTTAGCCTATTGACCCCAACTCTTCTCCCTGCGCTTGACTATTATTGCTTGTGTGTGTTGATAGTGTCTATACAGGGTCACAAAAATCATTGTTTATTTATATACATATCCATGAATCCATGTCACTTCATGAGGATAAAAGCCAATTGTAGAACTCCAGATTGTATTGGAGTATGGCACACGCATCTAGTACTCATGACAGCTTACTCAATACCAATAGATATTTTGCAACATCGAGTAGCATGGAACCTTGTCCGAGTCTATTGGCAATATGTAACTCCTCCTCAGTGAGAAACTTATCAGACAGAGAGTTCTCTTGGCTAGTTTCAGCTAAGTCTGTATCCCGAATGGCAGTCAGCACATTCAAAGGGAAGTTAGTGCCACATAGGTTGGGTCTTGTTGAGACTGCCATTTGGCCAATCGCTCCTCTGAGACTGTCATGATCTGGGCTCCTAGTTCAGCCATTGCAATGCGATTTTCACACCAACGTTGTTCAAATTGACTTCGACCCTCTGATTAGTCACTTTAGTTGCTCTATCTCTAAGAGATTTGGTTGGCAGAGCACATTATTGAATGTGACAGTTAAGCGCAGTTCGTCGGCTTCCTCGTCGGAGATGAGTCGCATGCGTTCATACAAAAGCCTGTTATAGTGCTCGTCAAGATGTTCTTGCTCTTCCCAGGACAAGGGAAATGGCAAGTATTCTTCAAGCTACTCTTTAGGGAATGCGCCCATGTCTGCCAGGACATAGACACGTGTGAACACTTTGAGCTTAGCATCCAACTCGATTAAGCACTCTGTGAGACTTCTATGTTCCACGAGGGCTTGCTCGGTTGCTATCTCATGCAAGGTTCTAGGAGTTTGCATGGGCTTTAGCGTAGCTGGGGGCTCAGGCCTAGACGAGCAAGTTTGGCCAACGCTAGGATTTCTTATGCTCTTGGGGTTTTCATGTTTCTCCTGAGGCTTTGTCATTGCGTCATGGTTCTCCTTGGATGTGACTAGTATAAATTTGTCACCCTGTTGTGATAGCGTTGTATCCACTCTTAATTGGTCAGTGCGAGTTCTGTTGTCGGTGGATTGAGTGTTGCAAGCAGCCATTGATGGCAGCAATTGCTTTGATTTTTCAGAGCACACGGATGTGTCTGAGGTTTCACCGGTTCAGTGGTGGATGGACTCGATGCTTTATCCCTAAGCTCTCCAGTGCTCTTCGTCTCAATGTTCTTGGGGTCCACAACCACCTGCAACTGTTGTTGTTTTTGCTACTTTCTCCTCTTTTTCTTGGCTAGTGAAGGTGCATCTCTCAATGACTCAGGACCTTGGACTAGGTCAACCATTGATGTGCTTGGTTGGGCCTCAGCATTTTCTTTCTCTAGTGTGTCCTCATGGGACATAGCCATGGCTTGCTAAATAGCCTTGCTAGGTTGTGAGGGTCTAACTGCCTCCCTCTTTGGAGAGTCTAGCTCTTCAGCCAATTCCCTTGTTTTTAACTCCTCCAGCCTAGGCTTTAGGCACTTTGGAAGTGCTAGAGTTGTCAAGGAAGTTGGTTGTGACACCTCCTCCACAGGTAAACTACTAAGGACACGTTTCATAAGGGGCATTGTCATGGCCAAGGGCTGTGACTGCTGTGATCCCTGATTGGAAGTAGTAGCAGCTAGTCCAGTGGGCTGGCTACCCTTGCTGGATTGCGATGTCAAGTCCCTATAGGGCGATCAGAAGTGGTCGTGTCTTTTGTTGCCCTTTGAGCATTCATCTGTGTAGATTGAGCATGAGTTGATCTAGTCACATTAGGTTGCTCAGGCATATCCTTGGGCCGAGAGCTACGAATGGTGTCATGTCCCACCTCTGGGACATTTGAAAGCTTAGATGGAGATAGGGATTGGGATTGAGCAGTCGCCCTTGATGACTACTGTAGTGCTTCCTGTGTCCATTTGGAAAAAGAGGGTGTAGGAGATCTAGGACTCTTAGGTGGACTTGGCACTAGCTAAATGATTTGCTCGAGGTATTAGACATTTGTGCTATTTGCTTTGTTGAGAAATCAGCCTTCTCACGAGTAGCACTGTGCCTCTGGTGCTCATTATCCTCTTGGGAAGTCAAAATCTCCTTGAGCACTAATGATCTTTGTGCACGCTCAATGGTTACATATGACATCTGCTTATTAAGCATGCTAGGTTGAGGCTCTTTCTTTCGAACACTCATGTTTGGTTTCTTGCCTCGAGAACTATAGTTTCTCTTAGGTTTCCTCCTATGCCTTGTTGCTTTTGGTGCAATCTGGCCTTCAGCTGATAAAGGTGGTTTAGTAGGGGGTTTTGGTATCCAAATCCATCGGTTACCTGCGTAATACCCTTGAGCACATAGCAACGCTTTGGATATCCATCGTGGTGTTGTGCTGACCCTCCATCTATGCCTTCGTCTATAAGGCTTGGGCTTCTTTTGGGGTCTTCTACGATATTTGTATGTCCAAAGACCGTCCTTGGCATTGTCTCTTGACCTTCTTGTTTCAGGCATGGCCTCACTCACTGGTTCTCGTTGTTCGACCTGTGCTTGTATCAACTCTTCCAACTTGCGGGTATCCCTTGTAAGGAAAAAGGGTTGCATTAGTCAGTGTGAGCTCTGGTTGGCCTAGTAGGGTCCATGATTCATAGGTCAAGATATTAAAATCTACTCCTTCATCAATCAGAGCATCGATAGTATGCTCTCTTTTCGCGGTGAGTTTGACCCTAAGATAAGAAAGTGGTACTGTGTCTTCATCTTCCAGGTCTTGGCTTGTAAATTTAAGCCTTCTGACAGATGCCCTTGAGTCCCCAATTGCATGACCAGACGTGGAGTCTCCACCAATGTCTTTGGTCATCTGTGCAGTGTTGCTAAAGGAACATCTCTCGTCAAGAGTGTCATGGCTAGTCATCTTGGCATTTGTAGCTTGTTGATGTTGCATTTTGCTCTGACTAGACATGGTCTGAACACAATGTCTTTGTGTTCTCGTGGTGTGGCCTTTTTTCCCTTAATGGCTAGATTGGCCCATTGATGTTTTAGGGTCTCTGTTTCTCTCTGTTCGGGTACGGGCTTTTGGTTGCTCTTTTGCAAGTGAGAATCCATGCTCATGTAGAGCCATTACTACACTAGGGTCCAATTTGGAGGACCTGTCCCAGTGCACGTTTTCTCTCCAACCTACTTGGGGGAGGTGCGGAGGGGGCAGAGCCCCCTCTGCGGGGGTCCGAGGGGGGGCAGTCCCCCTTGGCCCGTAGGGCCATTACGGTAAACACCATGCACAATTTGAAGAACTGTTTATAGCCAAATTTTGAACTACTTGCTCTAAGTTTCAGCCTAGTGATGGGTCTGTGATGTGCCTTTAGCTCTACGTTGCCTTTGGGGTCAATTTTGGGGTTTAGACACGTCAAAATATGTGTTCTAGACACCTGTCTAATTTTGACAGTTTTCTGTCATATTCTCAGATATCCGATTTTCACGAGTCCGATTATCAGAGCCGGACGTGCAATTTTGGTTGGTCCGATCGGCCCAAAGGTTCGATTTTGGTCACGTCCAATTTTTGGAATCAGACATTTGATTTTGATAGGTGTCCAATTTTTGAGTGGTCCAATTCTAGGAATTGGATCCGACAGGGTGGTCCGATTCTAGTTGTCGGACAAGGGTGGTCCAATTTTCGGAGTAGTCCGATTCTGGGACTGGTCCGATTCTAGGAATTGGATCTGAAGGGTGGTTTGAATTTCGGAGTCGGACGGTCCGATGGCCCTATCTCTAGAGTTGAACGGTCCAACTCCAGAGATAGGGCAATCCTATTCTAGGACTCGGACGAACTGGTCCGACTGTGCGGCCGACGGCCCATGAATTGCACCCGGTGCCTCTAGGCTAATGTCTACTTCACCAAATTGTGTGTTTTGTCAAATTAGATGCAAAGCAACAGGGGGAAACACTTAGCGTACCTGAAAATGGTGTGGCGCTCGAATCGATCAGCACATTGACGATCTCCCCACAGCTCTCTCTCTCTCTCTTCTCTCTCTCCCTAGCTCTCAAGCACACTCTCTTCTTAGAGGACAGGATGTCGAATGTGGTCTTTCCTGGTTCCCTGGGCCTCTTATTGCCCCATCCCAGCCTACTGTGACCTTAAAGGCTAGTCACTCATACTCTTCCAGCCAAAAATCTGAATCTGTGTCCCTATTTTCCTATTTCAGCCTGTTATATAGCAATAGAAAACCCTACTGTTTTCCTTCTTTTTTCCTATCCTAACCTTAACCTAATGTAACAAAAATCAAAACCAGAGATAGAGATGGATTGTCCTACTCTAATATTCAATAACAAATCAAAAACCTACTTGCTAAGGAGATCTAATACCTCTTCAAACTCCCTCGCTTCCTACATATCTACCTCAAGCACCGGTTCGGGGAAAACCCTACTCCAATGCTCGATTCGAAGCGCGCAAGCATTCAAGGCTTGAATCCATTGGTCCCAACAATGTAATCAAAATGTGGGAGCTTTCACTCAACCGCCAAGACCCTCCGACCGCTTATTGTTTCAAGCGTTCCAAGCCGAGCACTAATGGCTACCTCTCACATAGGCGATGCACCATCCATATCTATGGGTGTAGTGAGCCTACATCCATGCCGATCAAGTTACCTCCTCTCCCGTGCACTCCGGTAGCTCCACGATCCAAGTGCAAGCTCCATCCTCAAGCTCCATGCTCCAAGCTCCATTGCCGCAAGAAAGACAAGAGAAGAGAAGAGAAGAGAAGAAGAGAGGAGAAGATAGAGAGCTTCTCCTCCCCGGTCCCTCACCCTCATACACTCACTCCCTCACACTCTCACACTCCCTCTCTCAAGCATAAGCTCAAGCAAGCAAGAAGAAGAAGAAGAAGAAGAAGAGGAGAGCCACTTTTGGCCACACACAAGCATGAGCTTCTCATTCACTTTTCAACTTTATATACAAAACCCTAAATCCCTTTTGGGCGATCATCCCCTTTTCCCCTTTTTTACATGGCCCTAGGCCCTTTTTCCCATTGTCCTTCTATCTTCCTAGCTTTCTTTCCACCGCCTGTCTACATTTACAAATTGCACGGGTGAGAGCCCGGCGCTCCTTGAATTAAACCATGATGCGCTTACACTCTTTTACTAAAGTATTGACTTGCGTTTTTCCTTGTGCGCCTTTCTCCCTTATTTAGGACTTTTCTCCTTGTGCGTCTTTGTTTTCCGTTTCTCTTTGCCTTGGCCTTTGTCTTTCTCTTCTGCTTTAGCTTTTCTGAATTTTCCACCTTCGTTTGTTTGAGGGTTAACAATATCTAGATTCTCATGACAAGTGAGAAAAATCCTGAGAATAGGAATCCTGAAAACAATGCACTATCTAAGTATGAGGATTCTGATGAGGAGTACAAAGAGTGTAGTTCCATTAGCAAGGGAAGCAAAGAGAAAGTAAAGACCATAGAATATGACATGGATGGAAGAGTGATTGAGAAAATCAGAGAAAACTCTAAACATCGAGAGGTCAGTGCATTTAGAGTGAACAAAGGAGTTGTCAAGGTAGATGGCAATCGAGCTTGGTTAGAATGCCTAGAGCTGGTAGTTTATGAGCAAGTGCGATTAGTTCAGCCTGCCACCACATCATTATTTGGAGTGGAGTTAGCCTCATAGCTATGACCACAAGGGGAGACAGCCTCTTCTAGTGAGGATGGTGAGTACAACTCCGAGCTAGAGGTGAGCTCTGATAGTGACCACGAAATGCCTCAACCACCTGGGACCAAATGCACCAAGGGGGACCTCCCAATCCACCCGAGATGCAAGAGGCTAAAGGAGGAAGGAAAGAAATGGTCGAAATCTTCAAAATTTAAACGATAGAAGAAACCCCAGGACTTGCCCAAGCGCTTCACAAAGTTCAAGAAGGGTGATCGAATTCTGGTGTTAGTAGGAGCCAAGCAAAAAGGGCATGCAAGTGAACCCATCGAATGACCACCCAAAGTAAAGGAATTCAACTTGGCGAGAGAAGGGGACAAGCCTCAACCTGTGTACGTAGTGAACCACCTATCTAAGGAAGAGGACAATGGTCTCATAAATCTCTTAGGGGAATTCTTTGACATGTTTGCATGGTCCTTAGATGAGTTGAAAGAAATAGATCCAAGCATCATGGCTCATAACATTCCTATGACCCCTGATACAATACTAGTTAAGCAACAATCGTATGCCAATGAATCTTAAGCATACACATGCAATGAAGGAAGAGATTGATAAGCTACTAAATACAGTATTCATGTATGAGATAGAGCACATGGACTAGGTATCACCCATAGTGATAGTCATGAAAAAGAACGGAAAGACTCGAGTGTGCATGAATTATAAAAAGGTCAATGCAACTACAAAGGGAGAAAACTAATTATTATCATACATTGAGCACATGCTAGAGAGAGTGGCAAGAAAGGAAGCCTATAGTTTTCTAGATGGATTCTCAGGCTATAACCAAGTGCAAGTCCATCCACGCAACAAACACAAGATGGCATTCACCACCAAATGGGAGGTGTTTGCCTACATAGTCATGCTATTTGGACTGGCCGATGCCCCTACTACCTTTCAGTGCCTCACATGCTCAAAAAATGGTTGAAAGTATTTGTCAATGACTTAATGTCCACATCGACTGGGAAGAGCACTTGGAAAAGCTATGAATAGTCTTTGAATAGTGTAAGAAATATGGTCTCTCACTCAACCCATTAAAGTGCTAGTTTTGGGTGAAGCAACACAGGTGTATTTTGTTAAGGTTACGGGATCTAGAGCATGGCAGTTGGTTATGGTGGATGGAAAGAGAAGAGTGGACTCATGATGGAGAAGACCAATACACTGTTTGTTACACAAGTGAATTAGGTTCCAAGATTGAGACTTGGACTCATAAACACAATCTTGTGTATGTGGAAAATGACACTGACACTTCACTGAAAAGAAAAGAGTACTATCATTGCATTAAGAAAAGGAAGCAAGTACAATGCTTTATAGGAAAGTAGGAAACTGCAGTAGGCACCATTGTGCATGTGGGATAAGTTAGCCTGCATATCCTTAACCCTGAAGCTCCATACAAAGAGGCTGTTTAGTGAGTGTGATTGCTGATTCTCAACACCCCTCCTCAATCACAACTAAAAAGGCACAAAGTGTGTAGAGGCTGTAATGAGAACCACCTACAAAGTGTGGGCACACCACAAACATGGTAGACACCACAGGCTGTTGCAGAAAAGGCTAAGTGTGGGCACCAAAACATGATGGACATCCAGAGGCTGTAACAGGGGCCTCACAAAGTGTACAGGGACTGTAATGCCAAGTTACATAAGGAGTTTACAAAGCTTATGGCAGGAAGCATTAGGGCAAGGAAGTACAAGGCTCTTAAAACACTCTATCAGAGTTATGAGAGTAGAAGGACTGATGAGTCTTGTCCTTCCGATCCTGGTGGTCTTCATCTTCATCTTCTTCTTCATCTTTTGGTCCATGGTCTTCTTCTTCTTTCACAGCTGCAAGATAGGCCTTTTGGGACCTCTTCCTAGCATGACAGAACTTCTCAGTATGTCCGGTCCTTTTGCAGAAGTCACAGAAGAGCGGTTCCTTTTTACCTTTGTATCTGTTGTTTACATATAACATTTGTTCATCCTTTGAAGTGATGGGCTCTTCTTTGCTTTTAAGTTTCTTTTCTTCTTCTAATAGAGAGGCTTTAATATCAACAAGTTGAGGATCAGGCATATTGGTTAGAGTGGTTGATACATTATCATAGGCAGGAGGCAAACTTTTTAACAAGACACCAATACAGACATCTTCATCCATTTTTAGCTTTATTCCTGCAAGTTGAGTAAGCAAGCTTTCCATGTAGTTCAGATGGGATGCCACGGATATATGAGGCTTCATATCAAGTCGGAAAAATTCAATTAATAGACCATATTTAGATGACTTTGACTGTGCACCAAATAGGGTATCCAATTTATCCCAAGTGTCATGGGACGTGTCACAGGCATCCACATGATGAATGTAGCTGTCGTCCAATTCCAGTTTGATGATGGCTTGTGCCTTGTCATCATTCTTCTGCCAAGTAACTGCAAGGTTCGCATCTCGAGGTTTCTTCTCTTTGCCATTTGTGATGGCCCAAAGACCCTTCTTCATCAGGATGAGCTTGATGCGGGTTTGCCAAGTGTGGAACCCAACTCCTTTGAATCGAGAATTTGGAGAGTCTTTTCCCATGTTGAGGTTGCAAGATTAGCAGCAAATCAACGCCAGAATTCTGAGATTTTATCAGTAGAAGAGCAGATTGCAATGTGTCAAGAGACACAGTTAATGACAGTGTGAAAACACACTATGTCAGTGTTGATGTTGAGCTTGATTCTTCTTATTCGGGATTGTTCGATCGTTCTTCAATCTTCTTAGGTCCTTCCCCTCCTTGATTTGATGTTGGGTCAATGGATTAGAGTGGGCTTTAGCTTGGTTTAGTGTCAGGAGTGAGAAAAATGAGGAAAAAAAAGCTTGAGAGATTTTGGCTATGGCTGACAATTTAGGGTTTCAGAGAGAGGCCTGGTTTTTTGCAGATTGCAGGAGCTGATATACTCCACATCCTAGAGAATGGAATGCATGAACGGCCCATAGAAAAAGCTAGGTTAAAGAGACTAATCTTGAAGAGCCAACCCTATTAGTTGATTGCCAGTCAACTATATCAGTTAGGATATGATGTTTTCTTAGAAAATGTATATGTGAATATGAAATGCATGATGTGCTCATAGAAGCACGTGGCGGGATTGCTCAAGGACATTTTAGTGGAGACACCACAGCACTCAAGGTGTTTCAATCTCAATTGTAGTGGCCAACGCAATTCCACGATGTAGCTAAGTTTGTAAAGCACTGTGATGAGTGCCAATGGACCAAAGTTCCTATTTAAGGAAAAAATGGAGTTGATCCTAGTGATTGCATGCCAACCATTCGAGAAATCGAAAATTGACTTCATTGGTCTAATCAGCCATGTGGCACAGTACCCACACAAGCCAAGTACATCATTGTTACCACAAAAACTATCTCACCAAGTGAGCAGAAGCTCTAGCAACTCACAAAAATAATGCTAGGACCACGACCAAGTTCCTTTGGGAGTAAGTAATCTCAAGGTTCAATTATCCCATAGAGTTGTTCAGGACTAAAGAGACACACTTCATCAATTAATTAATTACTCACTTGTTATCCACCTTCTTGGTAATCCACAGGAAGTCCTCACCATATTATCCTCAAGCTAATGGTCAAGCTGAATCCACAAATAAGATATTGGTGAATGTCCTAACAAATGTAGTCTCTACTCATGTAGTGACTAGGATAACAAGCTCATGGCATCTTTATGGGCATATAGGATGGGCTACAAAACAATCACAGGACAAGCCCCATTTAAATTGACCTACGGAACCGAAGAAATTCTACTAGTAGAGTTCTTTGTTCCAAGCTTGAGAGTAGCAATCCAGGATAGATGGGAGAGCAAAGAAGCATGGACAAATCGATTGGTAGAGCTAGAACGCGAAGAATCGTCTCATGGAAACCCATGCCCTAATCTATAAGAAGGCGCAATGCAAGATTTTGTTTAATAAACACATCAAACAATAAGACTTCGGGCAAGGAAACCTAGTCTTTTCATACTATGTCAAGAGACACAAGAAGAAGATGAAATTTAGGGGATTGGGACCTTTCAAGGTTCACAATATTAGTAGAACGGGTAATGTGGAACTCGAAACCCTAGAGGAGAAGGTCATAGGCTTTTTCAAAAAAAGTCACATAAAAAAGTATTACCTCTATCACATCCACTCTATAAACCTCCGATGATAGAACCATAAATGAATGTGAGAATTGCAACCATCACTAAACTAAGGGAGATGGATGAGGAAATAGTAGCACCAGCCTACCTACGAATAATCGTGACCTCTCAAAAGGAATACACCTTTGGTGCACTAATTGATAAGAGAGATAACTCAAATATCTTAACATATGATCACTAGATCACTTCCATCAATCAACTCCAATTACAACCAGCCAATACAAAACTCAACCCATTTGGGAGGCAGTCCTATCCACTCTTGGGAAAATGCAAACTAATGGTTTCTATCAAGATTGAGAGCCTACCCATCATCTTTTATGTGCTACCTAATAAGCAAAGTATTGGTAAGGAATCATTATTGGGTCACGTATTTAAAAAACAAGTTTGTTGTTGTAATGTTGACTATGACTTGCAGTGCATCCACCTTGCCATCGGCAATGTTAGAATAATAACGGCTTCCATCAAGGGCACCACAACCACCCACAAATCTAGAGTGTTGAAATATAGAGAGAGAAGATATGTAGAGAAGCGAGAGAGAGAGAGAGAGAGAGAGAGAGAGAGAGAGAGAGAGAAGGGACACACCATGTACACTCCCAAAGACTATATCATATTGATCAAAATATACATATATATAAGTGAGACCTAGTCTAGATAGGGTGAGCTATATATAGCTCCAACACCCCCACTCAAACAAAGGAATTGAACATGAAAAGAACATGAATCAAGAATTGAAGATATACTACATACGTATACTTCCTAATTGTCTTCTTCAAGGAATTGGTTGTAGTCAATCATGATAACTCTGATACCATGTTGAAGTGTAGAGAGAAAAGATATGTAGAGATGAGAGAGAGAGAGAGAAGAGAAGAGACCCACCACGTACACTCCCAACAACAAAGACTATATCATATTGATCCTCTATTGATCACAATCTACATATATATAGGTGATACCTAATCTAGATAGGGTGAGCTATATATAGCTCCAACATGGAGTGCTACTGGTAATCAAACCTAGTGACAACCCTAAGGAGGGGGATAGTGTGCCACAATGTACACCCATAGAAAATTTCCACCAACATTTAGAGACTATAACCAAATCCACAATTCAAACACTCCAATGGGACCCCAAACATAGACCACAGTCTCACAAATGCCAATCATGTGGAACTCATAGTTTCCATGCCTCACACTTTAGACCTAAAAGAAGGAGTTGATACTCCTATAACTCACAAGTGCTTAGGCCGCGCTGGGTTCCCAAAGCCCTATTGTGTGCCCAAGGTTACTACGAAGATAGCACCTTGGTGTGGCTACCTAAACTCTCAAGTGGTATGTATGACCCTCAATCTCATGCTCCAAAAACTACGGCCCAAAAATGTAAATCAAAACAGGGGAGGAGAAAAACCAAGAGGAAGGGTGCTCAATCCATGAGTGCTCCAATGGTCTATCGACCAAAATCTCAATTGAGCTCCAACATGATCCCAAGTGTTAATGAGCTCCCGTCTAATGACTTTGTTGTTGTCACCAGTGCAAAAAGCGATGACAAAGCATCAACTGAACTCCAAACTTCTCAAGCCAAGCTCACCAAACCCAATGAGAATCCCAAGGTGGAAATACCATGTCCTAACTTGTCCAGTCTAACTAAACTAAAGCGACTGGAAGGCCTTAAGCCGTCACAGCAATAATGATCCATTCTTGAAGTGGCTTCCAATATGGCCATGGATACGAGGGATGATTTAGTAACGTGCATCTGACGATTAGACTCAACTTTCACATTGTTTGCTAAAAGTTATGAACATTTGGACCTAGGCCTACTTGACAAACCCATAACAAATGAGATACATTTCTTATCGTGTTCTTAGGAAGAATATGAATTCATCTTCATTAAGGCCTCCACCATTGAAGAAGAGATGATTGCCAATGAAATCTCACGAGAAAAGGCCTTAAACCAACACTTAATCACATCCTACAAGAAGACCAAAATTCCCATGCCACCACAAGAACTTGTTGAGCTTCAACAATTAGTTGAGTCTGAGTCCACATTCTTAGGCAAGTTGTATACTCTACATATTTCATGGGCTCAAGAGGGTTATCAAATCATGACCAATGCGGAGCAACAATGTACCATCAAGATTTTTGAGTATGGTCAAACATATGTAGCCCTAACTTCATTTAGGGTATTAGCCATGATAAGAAATCGTCCATTAGACAAGAATATCATGCTACATCCATACTTGGATATAATTCTAATCGAGGAGGAACTCCACATTGCAAGCCGAAGAAACTCAGGTGACCTCTTGACTGACGCATTGATTTACATCACACAAGTGGACATTCATCCACAGGATATGGACTATCATGCAACACTAGAGTATCCTGGGGGGTCCACTAGGGTTTACCGTATGGTACCACGTGAGTGTAAGGGAGGGGGTTTATTTAAGGGAAGGAAGGTACATTTTATAAGGTAAGGTCCCATAAATAGGGGGTAGATAGGGGTATTTTCATATATTTCTTGCACACAGGTGACGTCTCCTTATTACTACTACTGAATCCCCAGTGTAGAGTATAACCCAACATTTTATGACTGGCTCTTGAAAAATTAAGGTACACCATGAACACACTGAAGGCTCTTACACCTTTATTTCCACAATCCTAGGAAGGATTTTCATCATTTCCAAGGGGAACGGGGTAAAGTAGAAGGTGAATGAAAAAATTGGCATGAAGGAGAAAAAAAACAAACTTGTGGCAAATTCTATATAAAGTGTGACACAATCAATATTGGATCACCCATGTGGTTGATCAAAATATCTTCAATTAGGAATATCTTGTGGGTTTGGAATTGGGTCTTGACTAGGCTATGAATGCTACAAATTACTACTCAAACCTTTTATAGCTACTACCAAATCTTCAAATCTACTATTCATTCTATCTATTAACTTGTTGATCTAATGAATGCCACCAAGAATACCCACATTCATGTTATTCAACTCCTTTGAAAACTATAAGTAATCATTATGTCCTTGATAAGCATTAATATCCTCATTCACATGTTAATTATTTTGAGCATTGAGTACACTTGTTCCCTCATCTTCTTGTGATGGTTGAGAGCTTCATTCAAATGCTTTTGCTTAGATTAATAAGCTATAAAATCTTCATTCATTTTTTCTGGTTTGATCCTTCCTTATATTCTTAACCATATGGTACCGGATGTCAAATTTAGGCCTAGACCAACTTACTAGCCTCCAATGTTAGTGGTGACATTAGAGACTAAGCATTCATTAATTAATTAATACAAGTCTAAGGATCAATAACTGCTTAGGGATACTTAGGAGATAAATTGGCCCAACTAATTTAATTATTAATTGGTGGATTTTTTTAGCACTAGTATACTTGTTAAATTAATTTTTGAATTAATATTTTAAATATTAATTTAACAAGATAAATAATGCTAGAAAATGGGATTAAAAGACTACCACTTGGCAAAACTTGCCCTTGCAAGTGGAAAAAACGTTTTTGGGGGCTAGTGGAAGTCTATTACAGTCATTGTGAGAGAGAAGAAGGTTTCTAGAGAGCAAGAAGATGTTGTTAATATGATTTGCAGCCACTAAGGGTTAGTCCTATAGCAAGTGATAGTAGTGATGCCCCAAAGTGACTAGCGATTTCCTCATTTTATGATTTTTCCTACCCATATCTTCATCCTCTTTTACTTATTCCACTTCCATCTCTTGCCACTTCTATTTCTCAACCCCCTCAGTTGGTTAGTGGGTACGAAGGATTTGATCAGCAGATTCCGAGAAGAAGAGGATGGAGCTCAACTGATTCTCTCACAGGACCACAGATTAATTGGCCCTTAATTCCAAGGGACTGGACAACTGGTAGTCAAGCATACCAGAATTACCTCCATTTTTCTCAACAATATTCACAATCTCTAGATCCTTCAGTGAGATTGACAGCCCATTTTGCTTGGTACCTAGCATATATGCATAGGCATTCCCATAACGATCAAAAGGTCATTCCAAAGCTTTGTATGAATGTCAATGTAAATATTGATTCCCAACAGTTGGATGTCCTATATTTTCATGCCCTTTGTCTACCTAGCAGATACCTTGTTTTGCTAGAACGGATGTGTTGCCTTCAGTTCTTTCAAAATCCTCCCAAGAAATTTGTGGATGCGTCCTTATCCATGGATCATTTTCGTAATCACCAAGCCTTCAAAAGGGATCACCTTCATTGATGCCTTTGCAATGTATTTTGGATGATTCTTAATTATATATATCTCTCTCTTTGGAGATGCCATTCAGATGGTTGTGTTTTTGTGTGTGTGTTGTAATAATTTGTATGTAATGAGTTCCTGCCAGTTGAATAATTTGCTCGAGAGCTCTCTTTTCAACTATTGATGGTGATGGTGGATGGAAAGCCTACGATGGAGAGTTGAAGAACCTCTTATATCCTTTACAAATTTGTTATGACTTTTTATTGTTTATCATATGTGTTAATGAATAACGAAGTTTTCCTTTAGTTGTATTATTTCTTAGATACAAGTGATAAGTTGGAGTTGTGGTTTGGAGTGATTGTTAAAGATACTAAAGAAGATCAAATTGAGCTCTTTACTGAATTTACATTCTTCTTTTCCTTAGGTCGCGAGGACGCTTCCTTTCTAAGTGTGGGGATATATTGAGAGTGGAAAAAGACTGAATTTTTTACTGATTTTTGTTGTTGTTAAGGTTTGAATGATTGATTTTTTATGGATTTAGAGTTATGTATGGTTGTTAATGGAAGTGTTTGAGAGTGTTTTGGATGATATTGATTATGTTTTGGAAGTTCATGATGATTCTTAGTAAAAATATGAAGCTCTGTGATGTTCTGATAGGTTCTGTTGAGGTTCTAATTGGTTTTGATACCTTCTGTATAGCCTCTGTTTTGTTCTGATTTTCTTTTGTATGAAGCATGGATTGATGATTGATGAAGGTTGAAATATTTTAGAAGCTTATTGAATAGTTTTTTATAGTTTTGAATGGTTTTAGTATGAGTTATGAGGATTTGATGTTCTTTGATGACCTTCTGTAACCTTCTATAAACCTTTTGTAGAGCCTCTATATCTATTCTATCTATGTTCTGTATTTGCTCTATTCCTGTTCTGTTCTGTTCTGTTCTATAGATCTTCTGTAAGTGTTCTATAGAATGTATGTGTGACTTTGGAAAAGTTTTCTAACTTTTGGAAAGGATGAATCTAAGTTCAAAAGAGCTAAAACAAATGGAATAAGCAGCTGTGCTGAAGAGACTGAAGAGAAGACTGGACTGATAGTGATAGTAGTGAGCTATGAAGAGACACTGTAGTGACTATGGTGCATCTTCACATCACACATACCTCTTGGGAGGTGTATCCACGACCTAAGAAGGATTTTTGAGAGTCATTATTGAGTATTGTAGTGAGGAGATGTACTATTGAGAGAGAGAGAGAGAGAGAGAGAGAGCCAGAGATAGCCAATTCTATCAAAACAGTGTAACTGTATATGAGAGATTAAGAGAGAGAACTATGAAGACATTGAAGATGAATAGTATGTAATTGATTTCCATTCAAAAATGGTGTATTCCTTTATGTTCCTTGTTCTATTGAAGGATTCTATGAAGATGTTGAATATTATGGTTGATTCTATCAAATCCGTGGGAGTTATCTACTATGATGCTGCATGAAGAATTGATGTTTCTTTTTTTGGCTATCAAAAGAATGAAATAAAAGCTTGTTGATGTTACAAGATAGATTTTCTTGCAGTAGAATCCCCTTTTCCTTGGTGTTCCTCTTGGGGCTCCAAAATTCTTGGCTCTGTGTCTACTCAATAGTTGATTGTGGTTATTATATTTATATTTATCTCTCTCCCTCCCTCTATCCCTACCTATCTCTTCCACCTCTCTCTCTCTCTCTCCTCCCCTCTATCTCCTTTTTCCCCTATTCTCTCTCTAATTCTCCATCTCTCCTCTTGTTTTCTAGCTTCTTCTTCTCCCTATACTCTACTTCTCTCCCCCTACCTCTCTCTTCCTCTCTTCTCTCTTTTTCTTATTCTCTTCCCCTATTTCTCTTTCTCTACCTATCCTCCTCTATCTTCACCTCTATCTCTCTTCTTCTTCTCTTCTCCTCCTCTATCTCCTCTTCTCTCCATTACTTCCTCTCTGTCTTTTATCTCTCAAGCGTACGAAGAATTCAAACAAAGGGAATAGCACATTAGTCCTTAATAAGCTAGGGCTTATATAGCCATTATAAAGGCTATTAACTCTCAAATCTCCTCGATTATGATGTCTATGGAGCTCCCTCTCTCCCTTGGTGATGCCTCAAGGCAGTTTTCATCATGCATATAGATGGATTTGAGATAGGAAGTTCATTTTTAGGTTCAAGAAGTTGGTGAAGATTTCGATAAGGAGGCGGCGAGGAGGATGACAACAGTGGACTAATATCAACCAACTCATCTTTTCTCCTTTCTTTTACTTAAAAGAAATGTTTTGAAAGGTTTTAACCTTTTATGATCCCCCCAATTAGTCCTTGTTTACACATGGAGGATGGAAATATTACACAAACATTGACAGTCCTAGTGTGTCATCCTAAACCCAACCAGTGCCATTTTAGGGGCCAAATTCAAGCATATATCTTATGCATAGAGTGGTTAACATACATCACTCCCTCTCATTTCTCACTCTCTTTGAACCAAGTGTGGAAATGGTTCACTTCAGTTTGAGGGATGAGACACAATCACTTCAAAAACTCGTATTAAAAAATGTTGACAAGAGACTATAGTATTAATTTAGGCCCCATGTAGAATCAAGTAGTTCAAGGTTACAAATTTTTAGTTATTCTAAAAAGTTATGAATGGAATATACCTTTATTATTTCTCGATGGACTACTAAAAATATATGCCATCGAGATTCATTAGATAGGTATATTATACCATTTGTCTTCTTTTATCATTTCTCTTCCACTACTTACCTACAAGACAATGCAAGTAAGCAACATGGGCTTATTTCTTTCTTGATACAACCATGCAAGTATATCCCAAGAATCCTTAGCTCTCTTACATGAGAATATTGCATAGAGAGATAATATGCTTAGGAGTACCACTATCAAAGTACCATACATTTGAATCCACAATAGACATATAAGAATCACGTAAAGAAGGTTCATAACTAAATTGCACATTAAATACTCTCACGGCTAGTTTTGGACATATCCTTAATGACATAATCTATTCCTTATAATACCTAATATATATTTTATTCTTATTTTCCTTCTCACTATTATCATCCTTCTTTGTCTAAGCAACATTTGTAGATTTCTACTAGTACAAAATATAACTTCTCCTTTACTTTTATGACTAGCCACAAAATCTTGATCTACAACACGCATAATGGACCCATTTTTCCAAGATTGTCCTTGTTGCAGCAAAATAGAAACCAACTCATCAAATGATAAAGCATTCAAATTTCCTTGCATTATCAAACAAAGAGTAGATGCAAATTTTTTATAAAGATAAGAAATCCCATTGAGAATAATCTGCACAGGTGAGAACTATCACCTTTATTCATATTTCACTCTCTAACTATTTATGCAAGTAGGAAATATGGACCTCATTTCTTTCTTGATACAAACATACAAGTATATCCCAAGCATCTTTAGTTATCTTACATAAGAAAACATGTGGGATCATAATACATTTACTAGACAATGCAATCAAAGCATGAGCCTTTGTATTTCTACCATCCCAACAAATTTGTTGTTGCTCTATCATTAACTAGAGTAGGACTACTAACACGCAATATCCTCAATAGAACATATTTCTATTGTTTCTACTATAGTTGTAGCTTCTAAAGCTCTAGCAAGTCATTTTTTAATTCCATGCACAATGTTCCAAAGCCCCTTTGTAATCAATACATGACATATGATATAAGGCTGCATTTGGATAGATAATTCAATCCAACTTATCCTCAATAGCCAACATAAGGAATACATGTAAGCCTAGAATGGACAATTGATTCCATCTAACTTGTCCTCAATATAGCCAATGTACACAGTATATCATTTTTGCCAATACGTGCCATTGACTTCTTGATCAAAAAGTTTCATGTATAAAAGAAAATATACACAAAACCAACCTCTTTATTATCAAAAGAAGAACGTTTGGATATATTGGTTTCTCAATCATAAACATCATGCCATGGTACATTATAGAGGTAGGGGGTTTCTCCATTATTTCCAAGTCTCTAAATAGACTATAGACAAAGAAGGGTATCCCCTGATAGTATATCCATTTCGGCCATGTATCCCATGTACCATTATACAATCATGAGGTATGGCTCGAGTGACTTGATCATACACCCAACGATGTGAGGTCATTATTTCTCCATTGATTATAATATTATCATTAGTCCTTTGTCCTTCAAATCGAAAGCAATGGACTACCTTTAGCTCTTTCATTCACTAAAGTCTCTTGAGATCTACTCGGAGGTTTCTAGTTTGATCAAGATTTATCTTGAAGAAGTTATGAGAAATTTTCTATGTCATTCCTCATGACCAACCTTGTTAGATTCAAGAGTCATGTGGATTTGATAAATTCTCAAGGATCATCATCATGGTCTCATGAAACTCAATGTCTAAGGATTGACAAGTCATCTTGTATATTACTACGAATACTATAAATTGATTATAATCATAATAAACATCTTGAAAGATCATAACCTATCCATAAGAAAAAAATTATATTTATTATCATATGTAAGTACAAGAATTCAATGACTTATCTCATCAAGCTATTTCATTAGAAAGGAAGGTGGATTCTCTTTAGTCTCAAAAAATCACTAACATTTTAGGAGATCAAGATAGTCAAGAAGCTCACAATCCTTATATTTTACGCACCCAATAAGAGCAATCCTATTCAAGTGGGATAACCTTGGTGTATTGGTCATATACCCATTAGTTTATCCTTGCAAACTTCTTGTCCAAGAAACTTCACCTTAACTTTTCAGAGAGTATCATACTTATAGTGTCCAATTAATTTAAGTTCCTCTGTCCACTTCAAGAAATTAACATGAGTTTCCACATCTTCATATAGGCTTACATCCAAATAAAAGTATGGATTAGCCATTCCTAAGGTGGGCTCCAAATGAAGCCTCTTCATGAAATCCAAAAATGTTGAGAAACATGGATCTAGAGCAAGGTTTAGCTATGGTGGATGAAAGATGAAGACACTACTCATGATGACATGGACGTAGATAGACTAGCTATTACACAAGTGAATTAGGTTCCAAGATGGAAGCTTGGAATCATAAAGACATTCTTATGTAAGATGGACAATGACACTAATAAAGACTCAAACTGATAGTTCCGTACATTGAAATGAGTTTCAAGTACATGCTTATATAGCTTTTGGGTAATACCACTCTACCTCACTGTGCTTATGGGATTATGTCATCTCTTCCTAGAGCATACATCATATGCTTATCTTTTATATAAAGCCACTTATGGGCAAGCCTCTTTTGGGCACATATCCAACCTCTATGGGCATACATATCAAGCATCATTTGCTATTCTTGACACCCCCCTTCAAATGATGAGTTCCTACCCTTGTTGGCTTTTGCCCCCCCCCCCCACATGTATGCATGGGCTAGGAGACTAGCTCTTTGGCAGCCTAGTCAAGTTAAGGCTTGAAGCTTAACATTTTGGTAAGGGTTTTTACATCCACTATGCAAAACAAGATCCACTACGGGAAACATTATCCACTAAGGGAAAATTATTTGTTATTAGTAGCAAAAGTAATTTCTTTATCTTCTTCTTACTTCTTTGGCAACCTTTGGTAATATCCTCAATCTTCTGGGTGTCTTTGATCTTCTTGGACTCCTTCTTGGTCTTCATGCTCTTTTTCTTTGTTGTGATCCTTGTCCCTTTTCTTGATGTGTGGTACTTCTCTTTTTTCTTTAGTCTTCTTGGCACAATCTTTGTGCATCATGCTTTTACAAATGGATACACTAATGGGTTCATGGCCTTGTCTTGACAAGCTCTCTTTTGACAAAAATTTTGGGATACATAATTTTTGGGATTTTGGTTTTGACTTACTGAAGGGAATGGCATTGAATTTTCTCTTGACATTGGATTATTTTGTAAGGTGCAAGCAAAACATTTTAATATCGAGAAGGTCATACTGTGAGTATACTCGAGCAGTGCCTAATCCCTTTTTACAAAGATATTGAGAAAGGCACACAATGCTAGTGTCTAAAGACACTTGTTGATGGAGTAGAGTGAAAAATATTGGAATCAAACAGGTTTTAAAACCGATATCAACATGAATGGGCTTTAAGTGTGGGATAGAAGGTGTGAATGGCTTTAAAATGATCCAGTTCAAGAAAGCTCAAGGTGTGAATGACAGTTTATGAGAGGGAGCTAGTGTGAATGGTCTTTATAAGGATAATCTTTAACCTTAGGTTTTAGGAGCTAGAGATTAAGGAGATATTTAAAAAAACGTGATGAGGCATGAGCAGTAAAGGCGCATTTTTTCGATGCCTCTTAGACTGCATTCGTTTGTGATGTATATGCACAAACAGACTCATGTATTGTTTGTTCAAACACTGAGCCTTGAGCTCTACTCCCTAAGCTTCAAAAAGCCACCTCTTCTTTCTCTTCCATATCTCTGTCATAAAAAAGAAGCAGACCCCTTGCTTCTTTGGACAAGCAATCCCCCCTTGCTTACAGAGCACAAGCAAGCCCCCTACTTGATGAGCCAAGTTGGCCCCTTGCTTAAGCAAGACTTTTGCCAAAAACCTCAAGGACACATCAACATGAACATTAAACCAACCTTCAATGGCTGCACCCTTCTTCTACTCCTTTCAAATGATAGCTTGAGAAAATGATAAGAACTTTCAATACCTTCAAAGTGAAGACAAACCAAGCTTCTTGATTTCCTTGAGTAGCACCTTCTTCCTTGACCTCTTCCAATAATACCTCCTTCCTTGAGCTTCTTCGTCTCATATACACACTTGATCTTGGATGGCTTGAGACATTGGGATGGAAGTAGACTTGTACAAGGAGAAGAATGAGAGACAGATTGTAGAGCTTGCAAAGAAGAAGAAATCACACCACTAGCTACCTAGCTCAGCCAAAGCTCTGATACCATGTTGAGAAATTCGGATCTAAAGCAAGGTTTAGCTATGGTGGATGAAAGATGAAGACACTACTCACGATGACATGGACTTGGATAGACTAGCTATTACACAAGTGAATTAGGTTCCAAGATGGAAGCTTGTGCTCATAAAGATATTCTTGTGTAAGATGGACAATGACACTAACAAAAACTCAAACTGATAGTTCCATACATTGAAATGAGTGTCAAGTACATGCTTATATAGCTTTTGGATAGTACCACTCTACCTCACTATGCTTATGGGAGTCTGTCATCTGTTCCTAGAGATATATCATATGTCTATCTTCCATACAAAGCCAATTATGGGCAAGCCTCTTTTGGGCACACATCCAGCCTCTATGGGCATACATATCAAGCATCATTTGCTATTCTCAACAAAAAATTCAAAAAATACAAATTTTCTAAGATAGCTACTATAATGCTCTCTTGAAGTTCTAATATAGGTTATTCACAAGCAGTTTGTCTGTGATTTCAAAAATCGATCACATAAGGTGTACCGTATCATTGAGCTATCAAAAAAACTCAACTATTAAGCATGGGTAAAATACTCATATTTTTCCACAACAATGAGGCTTATCTTTATTAATGCAATAATATTTACACAATTTAGTAATGATAGCATCTGATCTAGTATAATGTAATTTCATAAATTATCCCCTCATGGAAGTTATCAATATCTACATTGTCATATATTGGTGGTTTTTGTGGGTATGACAAATAGTATACTTCATAGGCCCTTAGGGGTATTCCCAAACATTTTAGTTTCAAATATAGACCTTCTCAACATTACAACCACTCTATTACATAGTACTATCTATAATACTTTCCAATAAACCCACAATGTTTCAAGTACCTAGTGCCAATAATTTTTCGTCAAAGAGTAGCAAACAAAAGATTTGATTAGGACCCAATCAATGAAAGGTTATTTAGTGTGGTTATGTGGCATTTAGGGTGATAGGTCTACCAATTTCTTGGGATTTCTTGCTATTAAGGACCTTCAACAAACTATGAGGGGAAAGGGTTGGGGGTTTGAGGGTGGAACTAGCCAGCCTAAATCACTGGGCACCTCCAACTTGAGGATCCCTAGGTGCATGTGATCTCTAACTTTAGACATTCGATGTAGTAGATCCTCCACAATTCATATTAGAATATAAAGTTCTAACCTACATATATTCCCATGTGTGACCTATTTTATGGCTAAAAGTTACTTATAATATACACCTTGGTGATGTTCTAATGTATTTGAAGAGATAAATATTTTCTATGTTATCTCAATTATGTCTTCTCAATACAAGAAATTGTCTAAGCCTAACGCCATTTGATACACTAGCAAGTGAGTTTTTAGGCAACTTGTTGGATGCTAAGCTACATTACTATGAGGATCCCAATATCCTAGGCTACCATAATCATTATTCCGAAAACAATCCATCACATCTCAAATACAAAAATAATCATAACTATAAAAACAATGTTTTTACACACTTTTAAATATGCCATACATAGAAACTATCCTTGTTTTTCATGTATTTGATTCCTAAAAAGAAAACATGATTTTTACATTTAATTACATTATTTTATAAGTTTTTTGAAAGTAAGTTACAATCAATACAACGTATAAAGAAAAAATATCAATTCTACATGTATTTTACAATAATTTGGTTTGTTTTCTTTAATTCATAGTATTATGGGTGTAATCATTTATATAAAATTAATTAAGAAAATATATAATTTCTAATAATAATTTTAGATTATTTTTAATAATTATAATTTTACCCCACATTTGACATTATCATTAAGCCATCCATCATTGTGTGGAATCACTGCTGCTGCAACCTCGGGTTGGTGTATCGTAATTTCGAATTGTATAGGTTTAAGGGCTTCTTCAAGTTGCACTTCAACCTTGGGATGATACTCAAATCTGATGATGGTTTCATTGTTGATGGGATCACGAATGCTCTCTCTATGTCTTTTCAAGACCATAGAATAGTGTTCAAGTCAGAATCTTCACAAGCACACATGAATGGCCTCTAAAATCTCATGACTACTATTGCTTAGGATCAACTATATAGCATCTCTGACAAATTGATAAATTTTTTCAAGTCATTCCAAAGTCATTTGGACCTCTAAATCATCTCTATGGCATAATTTGCAATAACAGGGTGCTAGAATAAGTGAGAAGGGATTGCAAGACAATGTGAAGAGACTTAACAAAGTTGTAACTCTTGATGTTTATGAAAAAGGAGAAGGAGTGATTAGCAAATAGGTTTAGTAAATAGGTGCCAACACTTGTAGATTTAAGAGAAAATTATAGATAGTGGGAATCATGAAGCTTTGAAGGGATATCATAGCTAAAACCCTCTCCTCGAGTAGATTAAGATCATCCATAGACTTGGCCTCTATCACAAATATTCAAATCCATAATTTTTTGCCAAATAGAGAAGGTTTAAATAAATGTATTGGAGGCTATGTAGCATAGTATAAAGGGGATTGTAAGGGATCTTACTTATAGAATTTATTGATGTCAAAATTCTACCAAAAAATATAAAATAGCCTATATAATGCTAGGAATAGTATAAATCGAGGTTGATATAAATTCAAATAAAAAACCTAATGATACAGAGCCCTTATGCACTATCGTGCCACTACACGCACACCGTGTAAAAAAATCTAGAGTGTGGCTTCCTTTTAGATTTAGAGACCCAATGCCACTTTAGGCATTAGTATTAGTGTCCATGGTTCAAAATATTAGATCTTTTTGGACAAGTTTTTAGTCAATTTTTGATATTCTAGATATTATCTCTTGTAAAAATCCATAAAACTATTGATAACTTCTAGATTAGGAGGACATGTAAAAGAAAGCATGTAGGTTTCAGCCAATTTGAGAGGATTTTATGTAGAAAAAGAGATTAGCGAAATCACACGATGCGCGATCGTTGTTTTCAGGCACTGAACAGCACTCCGAAAGTGGGAGATGAAGAAGGAGTAATCTAGCAGGATTCTGGACAGGTGTCCTGCTATTTAACCCCCCTTTCGAAGCCATTGGAAGCATCAGATTGGTGATCTGAGCAGCATAGAACACAATATTAGTGAGTTTGGGAATCTCCCAATTCCCATTTTGTGAATACTAAAAAGGTGGTACACGGGGATAGCATGCCCATAAGTTTCTCAAAACCATATGGTGTGACCTATCATTGGAAAGCGCTTGAAAAATGGAATCTATTAAGCTATAGAGCACTCAATTTAGAGTTATAGTGTTCAAGTTATGACAAATCCAAATATTTGACCATGTGTCCCAAACTTATGGGAAATTCCCATATTCCCAAATATGGTGTTATAGAGAAATGTATTATTTTGTACACGTTTTTGTCTATTAGAGTTATATTTTCTCATAATGCTGAAAGAAACTGACAGGCTTCATCTTTATTAGCATTCTTCTATATGTTCTAATTCTTTTTGGGAGTATTCTTCTACATCTTCAATCTCTTCGAACCCCTTCTCTTCGGTCTACTCCTCTCCTTGAATCTACCTTCACCCTGCTGTCACTTATCTTCAAGGACTTGGCTTGCAACCTTCAACCCTTCTCTTATCTCTACCATCTCTAGAGTCTAAGCTCTTGAACCCCCATACATTCTTCTCTTGCCAAACCCCTGTGTGGTGACCTTCAACCCTATGCGCTGAGACATTGGTAAGCCTGACGTGAAGGTCGGTGTAAGAGAACTCCAAGATGGGGGATTCTTCAGGAGATACTCTACAACAATTGGTGCGCATACTGCAGCAAACTCAACAACAACAAATCCAAATGTTAGAACAACAACAACAACAAAGGCAAGATGAAGAGAAGATTGATTCCACAGCTATCAAGGCCCTAGAGGAAGTGGCCATGAATTAAAACAATTTAATGGTCGAAATTTCTCTATTTTTATTCGCTTATATGTTGAAAAAATGCTCTTCTTTGGTGTACCATAACATGCATGGAGCCGTTATTTTGCCAGACTAGCCAAGCATGGTCTTTAAGAAAGAATCCATGGTCTTTTTCAACAAGATGTGGATTGGGCTGCATTCAAAAAAGCCCTACGCAAAGAATTCTTCTTAGAAGACTTTGGCCTAATGACGAAGAAAAGTTTCACTTAATGGGTTGAAAAACCCAACCAAGGTTTAGCTGCAACAGCTCTATACTATGAGTTTGAAAGTAAATTTGGACAACTTGATGTTGAAGACTAACAAAGTATGGAAGGTCAAAAGATTGAATTATTCCTTAAGGATGCAGATCCCATTCTGCAAGAGAAGCTTGCTGATCACCTAGAATATGCTACCTCCAAATCAAGACTCAAGACTGCATGGACAGATGTTATTGATGCAGTTAACATGATTGCTCAAAGAGAGCAGATGCGACTAAGATTGGGCTCTACTTCAACTTCAACAACTCCATTGATGGAGCTTGTTCCACCTTCAAAATCCCCTATTCCTTTGACTAATCAACCAACTCTTTCTTCTTCTGTTCCTTTTAAAAATGATGTAATGGATGAACTCATTAAAAGCATGTGTGACCTTCATCTGAATCTTGCAGAAATTAGTTCCAAAGTAGAGAAGCTGGATGTCAAAGTCGAAGAGCGAGGACGAGCATCAACTCAAAGACCCATGAGAGAAGGCTTTAAGAGGTGCTATATTTGGTGTGACAGCCAACAACATGACAAGAGGGATGTTCTGCCTTTCATGAGGCTGAAGCACAGAAGCTCATCTTTTAGAAAGATGGAAAATTTCATGCGACTAAAACTAGTCTTCCACTGCAGCCAAATTTTGGAAATGGTGGAATGAAGAAAAGATTAGAAGATTTAACTGTAAAGAATGCCTATGCAGCAATTGATGCAGCTACCTATGGTCTGAAAATTGAGCCAATTAAATCAAGCTTGAAAGCATGTAAAGCTAATGTGCAATCTAAAGTATGGATGTAGGCACTAGATCAAATGGAACGTGGTAAAGCAACCAAAGAAGATTTGGCTAACGCCAGTTAGTATGTTCGAGGAATAACTGGTTGGAAAGGACCGGTATATTCTTTTTCTACCTTTTCACATTTGGCTGATGTCAATCATAAAGAAGTCTTGATTGAAGAAAAGAGAAGAAGAGAAGATGGAAGATGTGCTACAAACAAAGAAGACCGAAGGAAAAAAGAAAGGCAAGCAGCCATGCTACAAATTGCAGTCTGACATAGAATTTGCAATTGATCTCAAACGAGTCCTAGAAGAACGAATTCTAGGAAGAAAAATTGAATTCACCTTAGGCGAAATTCTTGAAATTTCCAAACGTGAATTCCATGATGTAATTATTAATGTAATCAAAAGGAAAAGACAATATGTTGGTGATGAAGCTGAAGAAACAGTGCATACTTTTTTGCAAGTTCTTCAAGTTTTTGTGCAGGATGAAGAGAAGCTAACTTCACAAGGAATTCAACTTGAAGCAATTAAAGAATTAATTGCAGTAATTGAAGCTAAAGATAAATAAAACATGAATGCAAAAATTAAGGAGTGAAAGCTGAAAATGTAATGGCCGGTTGGTCCAAACCAGTTGGGCAACCCACCTCTCAAAAATAAGGCCATCTACAGCACATGCATGAGGAAGAAGAGGCTCGGTTCATTCCAAGTAGTCACTACTCCCGTACGCATTGGGCAAGAGCAACAACGGAGACAGTCATGAAAATTGGAGAAAAAGAAACACCATGTATTGCACTCTTAGACCATGGCTCGGAGATAAACGTCATGGCAAGGAGTCTCTATGAAAGTGGCCCATAGATGTTGATCCAGGTTGGCGAATGAGAGCTGCAAATAACTCTTTTGGAGAGTTATATGTTGCATGTCCTAATGTGCAGGTAACTATTGGGGACATAAAAGATAATTTTTACTTTTTTGTTCAAGACTCTTGTAGTTACCCTATCATTCTTGGGTAACCTTACATTTCTGAAGCCCTCTTGGAAACAAAAGCTCTTGATGATGGTTCTTCCTATGCTCAAATCCGAAGCAAGGATAATGAATGAGTTGTCCAATTTCTTATTGTATGTGTTAACCATCATCGAAACAAAGATCGACTGCGTGATTATCTTGTGCCTCCTAATGCCCAAGAATTCAAGGGTTTTCGCGCTGCACTACTATAAAGGGAGGCTATGGTAGTGCATTATGTAAAAAGATTGAACTTCCTTATGCTACAGAAACTGTATCTCTAGCAAATTTGTATGTATATACAGCCAATAGTATGGATTGTTATAAGTCTCTTCCGGTCATGACTAAGGCTGAAAGAAAATATTTATGTCATGTAAAAAGAGAGCTGAAAACTTATGACATGATGGCTGAAAATGAAGATATTTCTGGATTTTTTTTTGGACTGATTACTATTGATACATTGGCTAAAATATATGCAGCTGCTCATGCAGAAAATCAGGTTGAAAATCAATCCATAGTACATACATTGGATTTTTATCAAACAATTCAAGAATTTGTTGAACATGAAGACAATGGTTTACTCAACAAGGCTAAAGCACAAGTGGAGACAAAATACAAGACAGTGGATAAGAAAGTCAAACTTGTGGCAGTCCCACTGCCTCCTGAAAGTGAAGGGCTCGTTGATAGGGCAGCAAAACAGCCAATTCTTCGTGATCCTTCCAACATTGGTCACAAGTTCACATCTGAAAGTATAAAAGAGCTTAAAATAGGTGAAAATTCTTTCCTTTCACATCAGCTGAAAAACACTCTTTTATGCAAATGCTAATGAAACATGGAAAAGCTTTTGCATTTCAACCAAGTGAAATAGGCTGTGTGGATCCAAATATTGTGGCTCCTATGGTCATTTTTATGGTCCCACATGTGCCTTGAAACCTCAAGTCCGTTCCCGTTCCAAGGGCATATCTGCCCAAATTATTGGAACTTCTAAATGAGAAGATCAGAATGAAGATTTTAGAACCTTCTTCAGCACCTTACTCAAACCAATGGTTTACTATGCCTAAGAAAAATGGATCTTCACGATTCATTCAAGATCTACGGCCTGTCAATCATGTCACAATCTGAAATGTTGGTTTGGGTCCGATTGTTGATGAGTTTGCTAAAACTTTTGTAGATAGAGAAATTTATTCTATGGGCGACCTATATTCAGGATATGACCAATTTCAGCTTTCATTAGAAAGCCGAGACATTACCACAATGAAGACACCTCTTGGGTTGGTCCGCATGTGCACTCTACCACAAGGTGCAACAAACTCCGTAGCCCATATGATGAATGCCATGCACAAAGTCTTAAGGGACTTTATTCCACAACTTACTCTTCCATTTCTCGATGATGTACCTATCAAGAGATGTGAAGTCAATGAAAAGAATGAGGAGTTTGACGAAGATGGTTGTAGGACATTTGTAGTTAACCATATTCATGATTATGACAGGATTTTGACAAGGCTAGAAGAGGTACATATTACCCTTTCTAGAGCTAAGTCGATTTTTGGAGTAGAAGAAGTCCTAGTGGTCGGTCATCTATGTGGCCCCTATGGACGCAAACCTTCTCCAATCAAGATAGATGCCATCAGCAGAATGTAAGAAAAATGCACAAATGTTTCAGAGGTGAGAAGATTTATTGGCGCATGTGTATTCTATCTCATATGGATACCACATTTTGCTCATGTAGCCGAAAATCTTTATCAATTATTAAGAAAAGGCCAAAGATTCTCTTGGAATAAAGAGCATACTCTCACTATGCGTAAATTAAAGAAGCTATTAATTTCAGCCCCCACTCTCAAAAGGGCTGACTATTCAAATGGTCAACCCATCATCCTTACTATGGATACAAGTCCCATTGGGATAGGATGGATTGTTGGCCAAGAGGATCTTGAAGGTAATAGGTATGCAATTTGTTTTGGAGCAAAAGTTCTCAATGAACATCAAAGAAGGTGTGCACAAGTAAAAAGGGAATTGTGGGGAGTTGTAAGAGCATTAAAGTGTGATCGTGAATACTTTATAGGTGCTTTCGTAGTGGTAGAAACTGATTGTCTTCCACTCTTGGGCATGATTGCCAACTACTCTACACCTGACATTGACATGCTAAGATGGATTGCATATATTAAGTCTCTCAATCCCAAATTAAAGCATATTGTAGGAAAGGCAAATCCACTTGCTGACATGCTATCATATGCAAGATATGACAATGAAGAAGAGCTGATGGAAGAAGATGAAGCTGAAGAATCTATACTTGCTGAATTTCATTCTATGGCTGTTGAAAATACCTTTTCAGTTACTACATATACTAGTCCAAAGCTGAAAACAACAGGATGGTCAACTAGAAGCCTGCATGCTCATTGCATTGCTCAAGTTCTAGTTCATTTCCTTGAAGAAGATTATGAAGAATATTGGCTAAAGATCGGTCAATATTTGAGCACAATGAAGAAGAAGGAGACTTGGACTGATTAGGATTTCAAGCATATCAAGAGGAAAGCTTATGGCTTTTTTCTTAAAGAAGGACATCTATGAAAGCACGCAAAGAAGAAGAAGAAAGGAGCACCTATCCGAGTTTTAGGTAACAAAAGATTGCAACAACAGGTAACAAAGGATTCATGAAAGCCTATGGGCTGGCCATAGAGGCATATGGGGAACCTTTAGTAAAGTCAAAGAAAAATATTGGTAGCAAAACATGTATCGGGACATAGCACATTTTATTGAAACCTGTTATGTGTGTCAAATGTATTCTATGGTCAAGCATTGAGATGGGTTACAACCAACTTATCCTTTGTCTATACATTATAGATGGGTTCTTGATCTTGTAACCATGCCTACAAGATTTTTCAGCTTGATTCTTGGAATTTAAAATAAATTTTCATGAGGTGAAGTATTAAAAGTAGAGTTTTGGCTTCAAATAATACTTTTGACCATTTATGGAAGCATTTTCAATTGAGAAATTATTGGCAAAAGGGTTTTTGAAATTTTTTTGAAAATATTTCTGAATTTTTACTAATTTTTAATGTTTTTTTCTCATTTTGCATGTATTTTTAAAGTAATTTTGAAGTTTTGAATTTTTTGCAATTTATTTTCTTGAATTCCCATTTAGAAAATATTGCAAATGATTTTAGCAATGCTGGAAAAATTTTATAAATTTTTTTGTAATTTATTTTAATTTTAAATAAATTTTAATACATTTTTGAAGTTTTTTTGTGTTTTATGTATATTTGTATGTGTTTTTATATATTTTTCGGGTTTGGAAATTAAAAGGCAGTACCCGAGCTAGGTGTGAATAGCAGAGGATGACTGTGTGTGAACGGCTGACTACAACATACCACTACACAGACAAGTCGAAGGCGCGTCCTCGCGCGTGAATGCCCGCGAGCCACACCCGTACATGCACACACACCGAAAGGGGCACACTGCGTGGGAAGAGGGAAGGGGTGGTGCGGGTGGAGAGGGGGGGTGGGTGGGAAGGGGGGCTAGGGGAAGGGTAACTGGGGTTAGTGGGTTAAGGGTGAGGGGGACTGGGGTTAGGTGGGTAAGGGTTAGAACAACTGTGGTTAGGGGGAGGTAAAGTTAGTGAGGGGGTGGGTAAATCTAGAGGGGAGGGCTAAAAATAGAGGGGGGGTAATTGGAGGGAGTTGGGGGGGGGGGGGGGGGGGGGGGGGGGGGGGTAATTTGGTGTGGTGGGGGCTATGTTGGCGGGGGGAGGCCCAAGTTTTGAGGGGCCAGCTAATTGTGGAGGGGGGGCCAGTTTGGAGGGCGGCGGTTAGGTGGGGAGGAGAAGGAGGAGGAGGGCGGGGCGAAGCAGGGTGGAAGAAGTGAAAAACACGAAAAACACACCCAAAAACACTCGAAAAAATTAATAACTAAAAATCCGATAGTCGGAAGAGGGGGGAGGAAAAAGAAAAGAGTGGGGGAAAGGCTGGCGGAACATGGTTGTCAAATTAAACTGAAATTCCGGTGAAAATAGGGCAGGTTCACATGGAAAAATGTGAAAAATAGGCACGAAAAGGGCCCGAAAACCCGTGAAAATTAATAATAGATGAACCGTGCATCAGAATCACACGGAGTAAAAAGGAAAAATGTGCGGGGGAATGGATAGGATAGGATTGGCACATCAGATCAGGGTTCCGAAGCAATAAAGACGCATTCTCATGGAAAATCGTCCAATTTACAAGAATTGCTTCAAAAATTGATAACTTGAAAACCGTCTATCGGAACAGGGATTGGTAAAAAGGAAAAATGGGCAGTTCAAAGGGACGAACACATTTGTAAGGTTGGATGTGAATCTCAGTGAACATAGGGTGTGTTCACGTGAAAAACTCGCAAAATAAAGAATAAAGGCAAACGGTCAAGGAATAGCTCCGGGGATAGAGTGAAATAGAATGGAAGAGTGGAGAAGGGACCCCATCAGGATAAAATGAAGTCATGGCATAGATGCATGATCATAGCAGGGTATATGCATGGGAGTATGCAACATAGACGCGCAGGGACGTGTCCCCACACTTAAAACCTTAAAAACAGGAAGAGTAAACTGAACATCAAGGACCTAGTACCACACATCAGACCAACCGCGAACGTCCCCACACTTAAGACATGACCGTCACTAAGAAACAGAAGGTGTAGGATTAGAAAAACTTGGCCCATATTACCGAGAAGGAATGTCAACTATCGAGGTTGCGTCTTGTATCGTTGTCGGCTGGAGGTAACAAGGTGTCTTCATGGCACACGTCCTTTGTGGCAGGGACCACGCGACAATACCCAGGGAGGTAGCTGGTTGAATGAATCACATGAAATTCATCGATGACTAGGGATATTGCACGCAACTCACGAGCACTCAAATGGAATGAAAGAACAGCCACTCGCCCCATTACTAACATCACTTGAGGTAATAATGATGGGACCCAAAGCTCACACTCGGTTTAGGAATCGACAAAGGGATGGTGCAGAGGGAGTATGCTAGGGTGCACAATTAATGGTGCAATAGTGCGTCCAACCCGTCTGGCATAGGTGCAAGGAGGAAGACTAGGGAGCCTTGCAGTGCAGTGTACAAAACAGAGTGACATGTCCTGTGCTGATGGCAGAGACACATCCCATGGGTGTAGAGGGAAACAGAAACGTACCTGACTCCAATGGTCGTAACGTCCCTCAATCCTCACCTCTCGATAATTGATTGAAGAAACACCAGTCACATTCAGCCCACCCTCTGTCTCACGCTCTGTTGAAAGATACAGAGGGCAGCCCATTCCTGAAACCCATGAATCTAATCCTCACTGTCACTTATGTAGAGGACGTATGCCTTGTACGCAGTTGATGGTGCAACTGTGCATCCCGCCCTGTGCCGACATATAGTACAAGAAGGAAGGTCAGGGAGCCTTATGGTGCAGTGCACAGGAACAGATCGTGCATCGTGCATTGAGAGGCCCATCCCATGCGTGCAACACTCCGTTCACACGTCTCACCTCTCATTTGATTGGAAGGGAAAGACTGGTCACTCAGCCTACCCTTTGTCTCACGCTCACTGATAGATACAGAGGGTAGCCCATACTCACATCCCCATCCTGTTAGGATGAAAGCTCACATCACACAAGGGGTTGGTGATGAAGATCATGTTGGATGTTATTATCATCACGATTTTAAAGACGAGGCGTACCCAGGGAGGCAGCCTACAATTCTCATACTTCAATAATTTGTAAAAAGGGTCGTCTGTTAAGAAGGACAGACGGACTGATATTGCAGAGACAACGCACCAAGGGAGGTGGCTTCAAATTACTTGCTAAAAAGGTGTGGTTGATGAGTCAACTATCCTGAACTGTGGGGTGTTACCACCTTTTCCACAGTCAGCTTCCCGCCCAAGGGTGTTTTCATCTTTTCTTGGAACGAGGCCTATTATGACAGGGAATTTCTTACTTTTCTCCCATAATAGTTTTGTTGTTTTCCTTTCTTTTTTTTTCTTTTCTTTTCCTTTTTTTTGTGTTTCCCCCCTTTTTTTTTTCATTAAGAAAGAGAATGGTAGAAATACCATGTGTTAGGACCAACCTCGCCACCATTGTTGGATCTGACGAGAAGAAAACAAGGTCGGGTTGAGATGTATCTATGAGGGGGTAGCAGAACGAGACCGCCTCATGAGGAGAATCATAAGGGCTATCAGAAGCACGACGAGAAGGACAGTGCGATGCCCAAAAGGGGGAGGGTAGGTCGACCGTGATTGTCAAGATCCCCAAGGAGGGAAGTACTTCTTCAGATGATAGCCATTGATCAGGAAAGGATCATCAAAGGCATCAACGGTCTGCACCTGAACAGAGCCATTAGGATTAACATCAAGTACCTTGTACGGACCCTTCCACCGTTGTTGAAGCTTGCCAAGAAACTTGCCAAATCTCGAATCATAGGCCAGAACAAGATCACCTTCTTTGAACTCCTTGTGCTTGATGAAACTGTCATGATAGGCTTTGTGTCACACTTGAGTGGTTTCCATGCACTGTAGGGCCATCCGCCGTATCTCATCCAAGCATTCCAAGTGTGGGAGGCAGTGTTGTAGTGACTCATCATCTCCCAAGCGTTCTTTGATTGACACTCGCAAAGAGGGCAATTTCAGTTCAACAAGGAAGACGGCTTCTGTACCATACACTAGCTAGAAAGGGGTCTGTCCTGTAGCTACCTAATAGGAGGTTCTATATGCCCAGAAGAGGGCCTTTATAAGTTGATCGTCCCAATCTCGACGATGTGCGGCAATCGTTCTTGTCAAGATCGAGCAAAGGATGCGATTGGTGACTTCAACTTGGCCATTGGCTCTAGGATAGTAGGGAATGGACTTGCGATGGTGGATCTTATACAGTTCCATCAGCTCCTCCATGATTTTTTTAAGGAAATGAGTACCTCTATCACTTACCAACTTGAGGGGACTGCCAAAACGGGTGATAATATTCTCGTACATGAACAGGGCTACAATGTTACCATTGTCCTGCTTCAGGGCTTTAGCTTCACACCACTTTGTGATATAATCCGTATATACTAAGATGTATATGTTCTGCTTCTGTCTAGTAGGTGGATCAATGGGACCCACAAAATCAATCCCCCACTTCTCGAACGGCTTTAGGGAAAGAATGGGTTGCAGTGGCATGGCACTGGTTTTGGTGGGTTTTCCCATTCGCTGACAAGCATCACATCTCTTGCAGTAATCATATGCATCCTTGTGGAGGATCAACCACCAGTATCCTACTAACAAAGACTTTCTGGCTGTCGCTTCCCCTACAAAGTGTCCACCACATGGTTCGTCATGGCATGCTTTCAATACTATGCTGATTTCATCCCCTGCAGCACATCTTCACAATACTTCATCTTTGCCTCTCTTGTACAATGCACCGCCTAGCAAAGTGTAGGGGGCTGATTCTAACATAAGCTTCTTCTTCTCACGGCTTGAGATATCAGGAGGATACTATTGAGTTGCCAGGAGGTTGGCTATGTCTGCATACCAGGGAGTAACTATTTCAACTAGAAACAAAGAAGCATCAGGAAGGTCTAGATCATCTTGTTCCTTGTCTTCTGTTTGAGGGATCCATGATAGATGATCGGCTAGGACATTGGAACGGCCAGGCTTCATGACCAGTTCTGAGGCCGTTTCAGGCCCCGTTTTAGAGCCGCAAGGTTACAGACAGTAGTTTCAGGGTACACTGTGATTTCGGTTGTTTTGACCGAAAGTGGATGCACAGGTTACAGATTGCGAATCTGTAATTCTTGAGGTGTTTGCAAGAAAAGCAAACATAAGGTTTATCTGCAAACTAGTTGCAGATTGCATGTATTGTTGAGCAGACAATGAAAAAGGCTGTCTGGTGTATTGCTGTGCACTACAGGTCGAGGGTTGCAGAAGATTTGCTTGTTGTTTGGTATTAGTTTTGTGATAATGGCAGAGAACAGTGGAAGCCCCATCATTGAGAAGCTCGACAAGAACAACTACCCTTCATGGAAGTTCCGTGTCACGAACTTTCTTATTTGGAAAGGCCTCTACAAGTTTGTTTCAGGTGAAGAAAAGGAGCCAAAGGTGAGTGATCCTCCAACTGTAGAAGAGACAAAGGCACGGAAGGAATGGAATGCAAAAGATAAGAAGGTCATGTATTGGTTGTCTGCAGTAATTGACAATAATATGCTGGGACATATTAGAAATGCAGAGAATTTATATGCAGCTTGGACCATACTGGAAAGTATGTTTTCTGTAAATACAAAGGCAAGAAAGATTCAACTCAAGCAAGAGTTGAATACATTGAAGAAAGGAAAGATGTCTATCAATGAGTATGCACTGAAGGTGAGTATTGCAGATGCATTGGCAGTGATTAATGCAATGCCCGATGATGATGATTTGGTGTCATCTACCTTGGATGGACTTAACAAAGAAAAGGCTTGGAAGTCTTTTGTAGCTTCTGTATATGTCAGAAAGCCATTTCCAGATTTCGATGAGTTGGTCTCCCTTATGATCACTGAAGAGATCAACATCATGCAAAGTGAGCCATCTGAAAGAAGTGGTGAACAGGTCCAAGCTTTCTACTCCAATTCAGGAAGGGGACATGGCAGGTTCTCTTCAAGAGGCCGTGGTATAGGATGTGGCAGTGACAACTAGCAAAACAGATTGAATCAGCAATGTGGCGATATGCAGGTTTCAGGAGGTCGTGGTAACTTTAGAGGTAGGGGGAGCTTTAGAGGAAGAGGTGGATGGCAGAACAGAGGCTCTAACAACTCTGGTATTGTGTGTCACTACTGTGGCAAAACAGGTCATATTGTAGCCCAATGTTATGCTAAGAAAGATGATATTCGCAGTGGTAAGTTGCAGCAAGGAAACTATGCACCGTCTTCACGACAGAATGAAGACAAAAATGAACGTATGTTTGTTATGCAGCATGTGCTGAATGCTGTTACAGGAAAGGGAACACATGATGATGTTTGGTATGTTGATTCAGGTGCATCCAATCATATGACCAGCCATGCAGAATGGTTTCGAGAGATGCAGGATTTGCAAAATGCAGGTTATGTGCAGACGGGTGATGATTCATGCCACCCAATTTCACACATTGGAAAAGTTCCCTTGTCCTTGCATGATGGTAAGACAAATAGTCTTTCATATGTATTACATGTGCCATCTATTACAAAGAACTTGGTGTATGTCAGTCAAATGGTAGAGCAAGGGCTGCAAGTCAGATTTAATACAAAGGGCTGCTTTGTAGAAGACTTCAATGATAAATGTAGGTTGGTAGAAAAGGGAAGTAGAGTTGGACGTATGTTTACTCTGGAGGCTGGAACTCCTACTATGAATGCTGCTATGTATGCTAAAGGAAAAGGTGTTGTTGCAGATATTGAAATTTGGCATAAACGCATTGGACATGCAAATGTACAAAGGCTGAAATTAATGCAGTCCAAAGGGTTGGTTACAGGTTTGCCTACATTTAGAGTTGCAGAATTTCATAAGGTATGAGAAGCATGTCAGTTTGGTAAGCAGGCAAGACAACCCTTTTCACATGACAGAGATGTAAGCAGAAATATCCTTGATGTTGTGCATACAGACATTTGGAAGCCTACACAAAATGTATCTCTTGGAGGCAGTTCATACTTTATCACATTCATTGATGATTGTTCTAGAAAGATGTGGGTATATTTTATGAAGGAAAAGAGTGAAGCGTTTGAGCACTTTAGAACTTTCAAGGCTGCAGTTGAAAGAGAAACAGGATTGAAAGTAAAGTGCTTGAGGTCAGATGGAGGGGGAGAGTACCTCTCAAATGAGTTCAGTGATTTTCTGAAGTCTCATGGGATAAAGAGACAGTTCACATGCAGATATACCCCACAGCAAAATGGGATTGCAGAAAGGAAAAACAGGCATATTGCAGAAGTTGCACATGCCTTGATGGCTGAAAAGAATATGCCTAAGCATTTTTTGTCTGAGGCTGTTCATACTACTGTTTATATTATGAATAGAACTCCCACAGCTGCAGTTCATGGGATGACTCCTGAAGAATGCTTTACTGGCAAGAAGCCTGATGTATCGCACTTGAAGGTATTTGGTTGTGTTGCATACGTTCATGTGCCAGATGAGCTACGGAAGAAGCTTGATCCAAAGGAAAAAAAATATGTTTTTATTGGATACTCTTTAGAGCACAAAGGGTATCACTGTTATAACCCTGTCACATGTAAGTTCAGAGTGAGCAAGGATGTCATCTTTGATGAAATGAGAAGTTGGTATGCATCTAGTGGTAATGCATTGGATGATGATAATGATCATTGCATTAGAGGCCAATAAGACTTGGGATTTAGTATCATTACCGAAGGGCAAGAAAGCTATTGGATGTAAGTGGATTTATAAGATTAAGCACAATGCAAATGGTTCTATTAGTAGGTACAAAGCTAGGCTAGTTGCAAAAGGCTATGCCCAAACATATGGCATAGATTATGATGAACCTTTAGTCTGGTTGCTAGGATGGCAACTGTCAGATGTGTGATTGCTTTGGTAGCAGCCAACGGTTGGAGGTTGTAGCAAATGGATGTGAAGAATGCCTTTTTGCATGGTGATATTCAAGAAGAAGTGTATATGGATCAACCAGTAGGTTATGAAGATTTAGAGCATCCCATGTATGTGTGTAGGTTGAAGAAGGTGCTCTATGGGCTCAAGCAAGCACCTAGAGCATGGTCTGACAAGATCATAGAGTATCTTGTCAATATTGGATTTTATGTTTTTGATGTTGATCACTCACTTTATGTGAGAAAGGGAGATGCAGGTTCGGTCCATCATAGTCATCTATGTGGATGACTTGATTATTACAGGTGATACTGATAATGGGATTGCTAAAGTCAAGGATTTTTTGAAGAAGAAGTTTGAGATGAAGGATTTAGGTGAGCTAAGGTACTTCCTTGGCATTGAGGTGATCAGATGTGATGATGGTATATGGCTATCCCAAAGACAGTATGGCTTGGATATGTTTTCCAAGTATGGTATGACAGCATGCAAACCACTTTCAGTCCCGTTGGAGCAGAATGTAAAGTTGAGTGCTGATGTTGGGGATGAGATAGAAGACCCTACTATGTTCAAGAGGATAGTGGGGAGTTTGATCTACATGACCATTACAAGGCCAGACTTGAGCTACATTGTTGGTCTTGTCAGTCAGTTTATGCAAGTACCTAGAAAGCCACATTTGGATGCAGTCAGACGCATATTGAGATATGTGAAGTCCACATTACATTATGGACTTTTCTATGAGGTAGGTACAGATGTACAAGTGTTTGGATACACAGATGCAGATTGGACTGGTAGTATGTCTGATAGAAGATCTACTAGCAAATACATGTTCTCTCTTAGTAGTGCAGTAGTTGCTTGGAGCAGCAAAAAGCAATCTACAGTTGCTTTGTCGAGTACAGAGGCTGAGTATAGAGGTGCTGCTGTTGCAGCATGTGAGGTAGTATGGCTACAAAAGTTAATGGCTGATTTGGATGTGCAGGTGGAAGGTCCAGTTGTCATTTATTGTGACAACATGAGTAGTATACAGTTGGCTAGGAACCCTGTGTTCCATGCCAAGACAAAACACATTGAGGTACACTACAACTTTGTGAGAGAGAATGTACTAGCAGGTGAGATTGACTTGGTGTATGTCAACACACAGGATCAGATAGCTGACATCTTCACAAAGGCATTGGGTACAGAGAAGCTTCAAAAGTTTCGAAGCTTACTTGGAGTTGCATAGATGCAGTTGAGCTTGAGGGGGAGTGTTGAGATGACAAGCTCAACACATGTGGACATTGATGATGGACCGCCCGATTAGATGGGTCTACACGTCTACACTTAGCACGTCAGTGGTCATTATGACTCTCACATGGCCACTAACTCATTACTTATTATATTCAGGTTATTACACCTATTTACAACTAGCATAGTTATAGCACGAGTCGACTAGTGTAGTCGGTTATGCATTGTTTGACTTAGTAGGCCACTTTCCTTTATGTTGTATCTTATATGTACTTTGTGTACATTGAAAAGAGTGTGGAAGAAGAAGAAGAAACCAGCAAGAAAATGTTTTGGCCTCCATCTCTGTTCTTGTCTCTTGAGTGAGCTTCTCCTTGTGCATTCTGTGTGTGTTCGGTGCAGCATCTTGAGCAAGTCCCCCCACCACGCGATTCTTGACAAAGGGTGTCTTCATGGTTGTGATATCCCTACTATCAACTACAAGATGAAACTGATCATACCCCGAGTAAAGATCACCTAAAGAATATATCACTCTACCTGCAAAAGCCTCTACAAATTCATCAACCATAAGACCTGCACCCACATTTCTTATGGTATCTTTATTGACCGGCTGCATGTCTTGAATAAATCTCAAAGCCCCATTCTTTTTAGGCATGGTAAACCAACAATTTGAGTATAAGGCTGAAGAGGGCTCCAAGATCTTCATGCGAATCTTTTCATTTAGCAAATCCATTAGCTTTGGCAAGTAAGTTTTAGGCACTGTAATAGGCCTCAAGTTCCATGGTACATGTAGCATATTAGATATTACCATAGAAGAGACAACATTTAGATCCACACAACCTATTTGAGTTGGATGAAATGCAAATGCTTTTCCATGCCTAGCCAACATCTGCAAAAAATAGTCTCTTTCAGCACAAGGGAAAGAAACCCTTTTGCACCAAATTTCAATTCCTGTAATGTTTCAGCTGTAAATTGATGACATGTATGTTTAGGATCTCATAAGCTTGGCTGCCTTAACACTTTTTCATACAGACCCTCACTTTCTGGTGGAAGTAGCAAAGCAATTAGTTTTACCTTTTTGTCAACTATCTTATACTTTGTCTCCACAAGTTCTTCAGCCCATTGTAATCCATCCTGCTGAGCAAACAATGCTATAACATCATACATGTCCAAAGAACATACTGACAACACTCTATTTTCAACCTCATTTTATGCATGTATAGTTGCATAGTGTCATTAATATTTAGCCCATAAAAGATGCCTCCAAATGCCCTCATTTTCAACTAACAACCTCAGTGCTCTCAGTTCCTTATTAGTAGCCCATTTCATAGATATGTGTTCAGCCTTGCACATAGCTTCCACAGGTTTAAACCAATAGGAATTGTTTGTTGTAAACTAAGAATAACCAATAGTAGATACATGATTCATTCCATCAAGAGGTGAGTACATCCTATGAACAGCACTACTATAGCCATGCATTACAACAGTGTTTAATGAAAATCCAGGTCTTTGAATTCCCTTGCATTTGGAGGCAAAGGAGACTCTCAAAGCATATTCCGATTCCTAGGATATTAACATAAATGGTAAGAAATTAGACTACTTTCCTCCCATCCTTGATTATGACTCTTGCATAAGTAGAACCATCATCAAGTACCTTTGTTTCCATATGCACTCCTATAATATAGGGCTATCCCAAAATCACTACATATGAGGAACTATCTTGCACAAACAAGTGTGGCTCTTCTTATACATCACCAATCATCATTTTTACATTAGGACATGTAGCATAGAGCTCCCCCAAAGAATTATTTGTAGTCCTTATATGTCATTCGTGATCAATGTCCACACGTCATGCACCATTCTCATATAATCCATGCTCAATGACATTAATCTCAGACCCATGGTCAAACAAAGTAATACAAGGAGTTTCACGCTCCCCTATTTTCACTACCATTTCAGTGGTAGCCTTGGCCCAGTGATTTCTTGTGCAATGACTTCGAGAAATAAATTCTAGAGTCTCTTCCCTATATTGTTGCATCTGCCTTACTCCACCATGCATATTGCTACAAGAAAATGTATTTTCAGTCACTTTCTTCTCCTTTCCACATGATGTTCCACTGATTAGTAGCATCCTACATAGATAAACCAGTAATTACATCATGCTCATATTTAGCCCGAATACCCAACAAAGCAGTTTCCTGCACTAGTGGTGTCACCAAGAAATTGATACTTCCTCTTAATTATGTTAATGATTTTATCATGAAATTTCCACTTTTGGCGATGCCAAGCACCTCTCCCAAGATGAATTCCACCCGATTATTTAAGATACATTCTTCAAGAACCTTCTTAAGATCTGTGGTTGTCTCAACATCAGACTGCAACTTATATCTTGGCCGCTTGCCCTTCTTTTTTCCCTCTTGTTTGCTATCATGCTTTTTCTCTTGACTGATCTCTTCCATAACATGCTCGGGAGGTGGCTGATTTGTAGCTTTAGGCTAATCCACACTTCTTCTTGTCACTCTTTTAGATGTCTATGCATTACCTTCATATCTCTTTCGTTTCTCCACCAGTACATCCATGTTTTACTTTTGCACATTTTCTAAATATGCATACACTGAATATGCTTCTACTGGTGATTCCCAACTAATTATGCCACAAATGTCTTGCCCTGCATGATACATTTCACTATCAGTAACTTTTCTCTTTTCAGCTGCATTCAAAGCATGTGTCCATATTGTAGCCTTTGGACTTGGCCAGGCATTCTATCCAATTGTAGACCAAAAGTAGAAGCATGTACATCCACATAAGCATTTCGAACAGCCAAGTCTTCCAACAACTTTTACATACCTCCCTTTCCAAAATTCAAAGCAAGAGGCAATCCCATTTATTGTCCATGGATCTTGCCATCTTTCCAAAAGATGAGCTGTCATGCCAAGCCCTCCTGATAAGCAGCACAATCCTTTCTCTCATGCTGTAAAATATCACACCACATACATATTTTCCCTGGTTTAGGGGCTATGGCCCATCCCCTTTCCTCTTTTCCTTTTTCATCCAATTTTGTGACCTTCAATTGAAGATCCCGCATGCTTTTGACCAGTTCATCTAATACATCTTCCCTAACAGTGGGAATAGTAGGTACAGCCATAGGTTTAGCTACAAAAGTGGGTGCTTTACTAGATACATCAATTCGTTTTGCACGTAATAGTGGGCAAGCTAGAGACATACAAGCTTTCTCTTCTTCTATGCTTTTTCACTAGTGCGGTTAATAGCTTCCTTGACATGCCTCCACTTTATTTTAAGACCTGTCTCTGTAGTTTGATCCTCTAGAAAATCCTCAAGCTTCTCTTGAAGCTCAAGATGTGCTACTTATAAAACTAATTTAATTTTTTGACTTGCAAGAGCTTACTATTTTGCAAGATCTAACTGCTCAAATTTACTTTCAAATTCTCTTAATAATTTTATAGCCACAAGACCCTTATTGGGTTGTAGAACCCACTCCTAAAAAGTCTTACACGTAATCAAATTGGTGTCTTCAATGTAAAATTCTTCCCTGAGTGTCTTCTTGAAAAGGTACCCAGTCAACATATTGCATGTACAATTCAATTATTTGTGTTTTTAATTCATGTACAGTAACCCGTACAAAATACTGGCTCCATGCAAGTTGAGCCACCCCAAATAATTCCATCTTTTGAGCATAGTTATGCACATATGCAGATATATTTCTGCCATTGAACAACTTCACCTCACAATCTACTACTTGCAAAGCATTCATCACAACACTTTATGTTCGAGTAGAAGCTTACATCACATGTTGTTGTTGTTGTTGTAGCTGCATAAGCATGTTCATATTCTGCACAAACTACTGCAAAACATCACAAGAAATTGTGCTCAAAGGTTCTCACATCTTGTCTTTCCTTTGATGACAACCTTTCACATCGGGCTCACCAATGTCGAATGGGTTTTTGTCAAAAGGTCATATCCACCAAGGATCATAGACAAAAGAGAAGAAAAAGAATAGACAAGAGGTATAGAAGATAAAGACAAAGCTTAATGAATCAAAGCACTATGTATTGACAGAACCTAAAATTCCTTGTCTGACACTACTCAGAATCAATCTTCAAGCATTAGATCTCCTTGAGCTACCTTGTAGATCAAAAACGTGTATCAAAACAATAGCTTCTTCTCTACTATTCAGACCCCAAATCTCATCATTTCGTTGGCTCCAAAAGGGGGTAAAACCCCAAGACACCTTGTCAGAATTCTCTCAGATCACTCCTTCTCCCAATTTAGAGTGTTGTTTATTGCTTATCAACTATGATCGCGACCTGCGCGATTTTGCCAATCCTTCTTTTCGCATGAAATCTTCAAAACTGGTTGAAGAAGCCACTTGCTTTTTGGGTGTCACCTATTCTAGAGGTTTTCTATGTCTTTTTTAGGATATTTAAAAGAAAAAATATCCAAAATATCAAAAATAGATTAAACTTGTTCAAAAATCTAGTATTTTTGAACCATCCATACTACAAACACTAGCACTAATGACTATGATAACATTGACTCTCTAGATCAATAAGAAAGTTGGATGATGATGCACTCCAGAGTTTTTCACACTATGTCCGCATAGTGGCATGACAATGTTCATTTGAATAAGCCTTTTGTTTCACAAAGCTTCTAATTCTTTTTTGTTATGTAGATGTAGTTTATGCGGATTGCAAGGCATGTAAGGGTTTAATATCAATTCATTGATGTAGACAAGGAAAAGAGAGGAGAATTATTGCTAGCTCTTGATTCTACCAATGCATATGTTAAATTTGATTATGCTTTTATATATTATGAAAATGTAATTTCATTGTATTTTAAATAAAATATCATCCTTTGATGTTTCTTATATATTATCTAAATATCATTCTCATTTACTCTCCTTTACTCTCACTTACTCCTAGTAACTCACCTCTTACTCTCATTCACTCACTTTTCACACTCAAGCACTTTCAATGCACTCAACCCACAAGAATGCTAGGTTTTGTTGACTATACATTTTGCTTGGCATTCCTCTTTTGTAGAGTTATATAAACACATGTGAAGCTCAATCTAGGCCACGAGATCTTTTTATTTTAGAAGTTTAAAATTGCAAATAAAGAAAGCATCCTTGATAAGCTAACCCCTGAACAAAGAAGATGGGCAAAGATTGAATGCAAGATAGAAAGAAGGCAAAACCACCATGGGAATGACCCATGGTACAAGTCATCGTGTCTCTTGATGGCCTCGCTTATTTGGAAGGTAGACATCTATAAATAATATGTGGTTTAATTTTTTTGCAATTTATGTATGCATGGCTATTGAGTAATGGAGTTCTCTAAATCATAGGACGACTACAATGTTATGATTTTGAAGGAAGAGTCGTGATTGAGAGAGTTGTAATTAATGGGGGCCACATTTGAAACAAAAATAAAACAATTCATAGAAAAAGAAGAGGATAAGATTAGGAACAGAGAATATAAATATATTTCCATAGGCAACCTTGCTTGTGGGGAAGACTTTTTCTAAGTGCTTTATGAGGTGAGATGGGAGGAAAAAAACATGAAAGCAATCACAAAGGACAAACTGTATGTTATTTGTAGTGCAAATGTGTCATCAAAAAGGTAAACATATGTGACTATAATTAATGCCTAAATGTTTTGCAATCACAAAGTATCAAGAAATGTCTAGCACTTTTACCTAGTGTTGTGTTCCACAAATAGAAGAAAGAAGTTTTGTTGATTTATCATACAAAAAGTTTAAAAACCCTTCAATGTCATATATGGCCAACCCAAAGAAATTTTGAGTTTGCATGTGCCAAGATGTAGATTGTACCACCTTCTTGGAGAGTTTGAAATGGTAAGCAAGAGTGAGAGTGAGAGAGAAGCACAAGCAAAAGCAAAAGTATAATGGCTATGGAAGTTTGAACTCAAAAGACCAAGATCGGTGTGTGGAAACTCAAATTTTCACAATGTGTGGCATGTCTTCCCTTTATTGCCATAGTAAAGAATATTGAATAAACTTGACAATGATGGGCAGTTGCCACCTATAGTATATAGGTGTGTGGGCACTAAGTATAGGATAAATTTAGACATTTAATCCCCAACAACCTCCCACTTAAAGGTGAATGTGTTAAGAGTGAGAAGAAAGAAAATACAAGATGTAGATATGAGTACAACTAGATGAGGAAAGACTCATCTCGGGCCTATGCCTAACATCTTCGTATAAGGAAAGCATAATGTTCCACTGGAAGATGTTTAATGAGTAGATCAACAAGGTTCTCATTTGCAGAGATCTTAACAATCTGTATCTTCTTGTCCTCAATCACCTCTAATGGATCTCAATGTTCTTGGTCTTCACATGAAAGACTGAATTACATGCCACCTGGATAGCACTCATAAATTCCAAATGCAATGTAGGAGTCATAGAAGTGTTACCAAGGTCTCCAACTAGACAGCCTTTCCAACCATAGGGCCTCCTTGCAAGCCTCAATGGTGGCCACAATGTACTTAGCCTTGGTATAGATAAGGTAATGCATTTCTATACTCTAAACATCCAAGAAACGACACCTCCAATAAAGGTGAAGACATAGCTATAAATGGACTTCCTACTATCTACATGTCTTACATAATCTGAGTCAGAATATCCCATGATTCTAATATCTTTGCTGCCATAACAAAGATGCAAGTCTGCAATTCATCTGCAGTTCCCTTAAGGTATCTCATGATACCCTTTACTACATCCCAATGTTTCTTGCTAGGTGTCATCATGTAATGAACCACAACTCCCACTATAAATTCTATGTTAGGCCAAGTGGCTATCATGGCATACATCAAGCTACCCACTATGGATGCATATGGAAGCTTGGCCATCTCGACCCTCTCACCATCTGACTGGGGGCAATTTCCATAACTAACCTTCACATGGAAAGATAAAGGGATACTAATGGGCTTATTACCCTCATATAGAACTATTCAAGTACCCTATGGATATATTCCTTCTTTAATAATAAGTAGAGGAGTCCCTTAGAGAAATTTCACATAATGTGTATACGAAGTATGTGAGAAGCATGTCCCGTGTCCTTATCTCAAAGCTCCTCTTGAACTGACTCTTCAAAGCATCCATCTCATCATGAGCACTCCCAACAATTATCATAATATCAATATATAATATCAAAATGATAAAGCTACCATCACAGACCTTCTGTAAAGACATGGAGCTATAGCACTACAAGTATGGGACTATGAATACATGAAGATATGAAACTTATGATACTATTCTCTAGGTGTCTACTTAAGTCTAAAGAGACTTTTCCTCATCTTCCACATTAGGTGTTCCCTGTCCTTTTTCACAAAGCCGTTAGACTATTGCATATAAATGTCCTTATGAAAATTCCCATGTAGAAAATTCATTGTAATATCCACCTAGTATAATCTAGATCCAATTGTGCAACTAAGGCCAAAATCAAGAAAAGGGTAGTCATCTTGACCACAAGAGAGAATATGTCATCAAAGTCAACTCTCTTCTCCTATTTAAATCCTTTTTCAACCAATCAAGCCTTACATACTATCTAACTAGGGTTGATAGTATGGTAACAAGAGGCTCCTCTCCTAAAAGATCACCCTACACACCCCCGGTTCACTATATGTATACCCTCTATATAGCGTGCGTTCAAGGCCTATTTAAAAATATCCTTATCTCTAAATTTTTCCTTAATAAAACATATCCCTTTTCTATTCAATCTGTAAATAACCCCTTTATATGGGACCCTTTTATATGTATGTATGTATGTATATATATATATATATATATATATATATATATATATATATATATATATATATATATATATATATATATATATATATATATATATATATATATATAATATAGTAATTTAAATTTTCTTTATATTAAGTCCACGTGATACATACATATATTTATGACTAGCCTCCTCGGGTACACACCTCAATCACTTGCTTAAGTTTCTTATTCATCTTTTCCTCATGAAACATAATATCATGGCTATGGATAAATTGTTGAGATATCAAGCTCCACTCGTGATATGCCAGGTGACCATTGTGCATTTATGTCACCGACTTGTCAGTTGTAGATGCGGTTGGTACACCGCCCATGAATAATAGCTACATGACAGCTATCCTTATCTACTCTAGTTCGTGGCTCAGTTAGTATGCCACCTTAGTTAGTTGAGTTTGGTTTGAGACCCATATATAGGGTTCTTCTATTTCTTTGTACTAGAGTTCTTTTGGCTTACATAACTAAGAAGAGGAAAACTATTTTCAGCCTCCACCCTTGTGTGTATTCCCCCATTGTGCAAGCAAGAAAGTTACAAGTGAGACTCCTTACTTCTCTCCCACAATCTTGACATGGTATCAGAGCCTTATTCGTGGTAAGGAGCTCAAGAAAGTAAGCCAAGCTCGTGGTGTTCTAGTAAGAGAAGTAGTGTTGCTTTCATTTTCTGTTTTGGGAGCAAATCTCTGTAGGTAGCACAGCCGAAATTGCAAGAGTGCATTGTCTCAAGTTGAGACGCCCTTCGCGGTGAAGCAAGAGGGCAGTATATGCTGCAGGAGAGGCCTTTAGCCCTTGGCAACCCTGTTTTTTTTATTTGAGGCCATTTTGGGGCCTGTTTTGGAGGCGGAAGTTTTCTGCACGCACTCAAGAAAAGGCCCAGTTTTATGCTGTGCAGCCACTGTTCTACAAGTCGGTGAAAAGTTACTGTAGAAATTGCATCGTATGCCTGTGCACAGAGACATTGGGAGTTACAGAATCATCCTTGTTGCCTGTTGATGCAAAATCGTCACTAGGAAGTGACTGTGTGGTCAAATACCACTTTCGTCAGTTTTGCAGATTTGCCCTTGTGAGGCTGAAGTTGTGTTCTTTGCAGTGACAGAATTTTTTGCAGTGTTCTGTAATGGTGTCTGATTCTCTTTCACAGATTGTCACTGAAAAGCTTGACAAGAACAACTTCCAAGCATGGAAGTTTAGAATGACGAATTTCCTTATGGGAAATGGATATTGGGAATTTGTTGCAAGAAATGAAGAAGAACCAGTTCTTCCTGATGTTCCCAATCAACACCAAATGCAGGCATTTAAAGCATGGCATGAGAGAGCCAGGAAAGTTATGTACTGGCTGTCTATCAGCATTTCAGACTCCATGATTGTGCATATTCAGGATGCAAGTACGCCAAGGGAGGCATGGGATACTCTGTCAAAAATGTATAGCACAAATACGCAAGTGAGGAAAATGCAGCTCAAGCAAGAGTTGCACAATGTGCAAAGAGAAAATATGAGCATCAATGACTACCACATGAAGGTGAAGAAGATCGCAGATGCACTTGCTTCCATTGGGTCGCCAGTGGAAGATGATGATTTAGTTTCTGTGACCTTGAATGGTCTAGGAAAGGATTATGCACAGTTTCGGACATCCATTTCAGTTCGTGAAAGATTTTCTTATTTTGAGGAGTTGATTGCTCTTCTAATTTCTGAGGAGCAGAGAAATGGTGGTGCATCTTCTTCAGGAGGAACTTCAAAAGAAGCTGTCTTCTACTCAAATGCTGGAAGAGGTAGAGGCAGAGGTAGAGGAGGCCGATTTGGAGGCCGTGGCAGAAATCAGAATATACAGCAAACTCAAGAAAACCAATCCTATGGAGGAGGACGTGGTAACTCTAGAGGCAGGGGGAGCCAAAGAGGTCGTGGTGGATGGCAAAGAGGCCAAAATGCGAACAGTAATGTTGAATGCTACTACTGTGGTAAAATGGGTCATATGGCTAAAGACTGCTATAAAAAGCAAAATGACATCATGAATGGAAAACTGCAACAAGGGAATTATCCATCTTCTAGTAGACAGGGTGATGACAGAAATGAGCATTTGTTTATGGTGCAGCACATGAACAATTCTGTGACAAGTGCAGAAGAAAGCAATGATGTATGGTATGTTGACTCAGGTGCATCAAACCACATGACAGGTCATGTAGAATGGATGGAGGATGCAAGGAAAATGGAAAAACCAGGATTTGTGGAGACTGGTGATGATACTACACATCCTATTGTGCAGATTGGAAAAATTCATTTGTCTATGCAGGATGGGAAAAAGAAATACATGTCCGATGTATTTCATGTCCTGAATATCACCAAGAATCTGGTTTCTATTGGTCAAATGGTTGAGTAGGGCTTGCAGGTCAAATTTAATCCTCATGGATGCTTTGTTAAGGATATGAAAAATAAAGGTCGCTTGATAGCAAAAGGAAAGAAGAAGGGCAGAATGTTTACATTGGATGCAGACATGTCTGAATTGAGTGCAGCAATGTTTGCACATGGGACCGGTGTAGTTGCAGATATTGATATCTAGCATAAACGCATTGGTCATGTTAATGTACAGCGACTTAAATCAATGTAGGCCCAAAATATTGTTGCAGGATTGCCCAAATTCAAGGTTGCAGAAATGCATAAGGTATGTGAAGCCTGTCAGTTTGGAAAACAGGCAAGGAAACCATTTCCTAGACATGTTCAAGAGAGTGAGAAGCCATTTAAACCAATAATGAAATCCATAGATATATGTTTCCAAGGTTTAGATGGAATAGACAAAGGCATTAGTAATCCATATTGTTTACCATGATGTCTCTTTATTCTTTGACAAATCAAACATTCAGAAACGAAATTAGATACATCTGCATCCATATGCGTCCAATAAAAATCTTCAGTTAACATGCGTAATGTAGATATGATACCTCTATGACCTTGGTATGGGGGACAATGAATTTCATTCAAAACAAAAGATCGGAATGGAATAGTAACACATAGTCTCTTTTCAAAGAACATAAATCCATCATTATATGAGAATGAATCAACAGGAATGAAATTATTTTGAACTAATTTTTGCCAATCAGAATGAAAAGTAATATCCTGGTGATATGTATCTTTCATAGCAATCAGAGAATCAAAAGATATAATAGAAATATTATGAATTGCAGGTCTTCTACTCAATGCATCAACAACTACATTTTCTTTTCCAGGTTGGTATTGAATGATAGGATGAAATATTTGAATGAAGGAAGCCCATTTGATATGACGGTCAGAAATTTGGGGTTGGCTAAGTAAATGTCTAATGCTTTGTTGGTCAGTCTTTATCATGAATTCTGAACCCATTAAATAGTGCTTCCATTGTTTTAATGCTTGTACAACTGCTAATAATTCTTTGTCATAAGTGGAATATTTCATCTCAGAGGGTTTCAGCTTAGAACTAGAATATGCTATTGGATGATTGTCTTGCATTAATACAGCTCCTATTCCTGATCCGCTAGCATCGGTCACAACTAAAAAGAATGGTCTGTTAAAGTCAAGTAACTGTAGAACAGGGGCATTAGTTAATGCACGTTTCAGTAAGTCAAATGATTTCTGCTGAGTTTCAGCCCATTGATAAACAATTCCTTTCTTAAGAAGTTTGGTTAATGGTAAAGCAAGTAATGAGAAATTACGTACAAACTTCCTATAGAAACTAGCAAGACCAAGGAATGAGCGTAATTCATGTACATTTTTAGGAACGGGTCAATGCAATATTGCTTCAATTTTCTTAGGATCAACTTTTATTCCTTCTTTTGATACAATATGACCCAAATACTCAATTTCTGTCTTAAAGAATTCACTCTTTTTAGGATTTGCAAACAATTGATTTTCTTTCAGTAATTGAAAAACTAATGATAAATGCTCATAATGCTCTTTTTCACTTTGACTAAACACCAAAATATCATCAAAGAAAACAATCACACAATACTGATATTTCAGAAAGATACGGTTCATCATTCTACTGAAAGTAGCAGGTGCATTGGTCAATCCGAATGGCATGACTAAGAATTCGTAATGGCCAAACTGTGTTCTGAATGCAGTCTTAAATATGTCAGATCTATCTAGCCTCACCTGATGATATCCAAACTTAAGGTCAATTTTACTAAATATAGAAGATCCTTGCAGTTTGTCCATAAGGTCATCGACTCTAGGTATGGGATACCTATTCTTTACAGTGATCTTATTTAATGCTCGATAGTCAATACACATACGATAGGTATTATTCTTTTTCTTGACTAAAAGTACAAGTGCACCGAATGGAGAACTGCTAGGTCGAATTAAGCCTCTATTTAGTAATTCTTCAACTTGACTCTGGATTTCTTTTTGCTCTATTTGATTGTGCCTATATGGTGCTTTGCAAGGTGGTTGTGTGCCAGGAATTAAATCAATATTATGGTCTTCTGGACATGATGGTGGTAAACCTGGTGGTAGGTCTTCTGTAAAACAGTCTTTAAAATATGCAAGAAATTCCTTATGCCTAGGGTGGATATGATTTTCCTTTGAATGCAATTCATTCACCCAAATGAGATATGACTTATTATTCTTGCGTAGTGCACGTTTTGCTTGAGTATGTGAAAGCAGTGGAAAAATATTAGATGCATGCATACCATATAATGTAATAGATTTTCCTTGAAAATTTATATTCATTGTGTGCGTGGAATAATCTATATTTGGATTATGCTGGTGTCTCCATGGCATTCCTAAAATAATGTCGCTTGACTGTAATGGGACAACTAAGAAATTTCTTCTTTCAATGTATGCACCAATTTGAATTTCTAAATTTTGTACTTCTTGTGTGTCATTGTACCTAGTGCCTAAAAATGTAGCTTTTATGCGATAATGTGTAGGTACAGTTTGTAAATTCAATTCTTTTACCAATTTTGCTGAAATAAAGTCATGAGTACTACCGTCATCATGCAAGATAGTTCTTTCCTTTCCATGCACCATACTGAACATAGTCAACAATGAATGTAGGGTAGGCATACCTGGTAAAGTGTCGGAAGTAGTAGTAAGATCATCTTCATCTTCAGTGAAATCCGGCATATCCTCATGCTCATCTTCGTCCATGGCTCCAAGATAGTTGATATGTGCTGGTGGCTTCTTTGAATGACAATTTGCTGCGAGATGCCCTGGCTGGTGACATTTATAGCATACTATTGGCTTGGCTTTGGTTACATTATTTGCAATGGCTGGAAGTCTGGGTACATTTGGATTTGCTTGTGGAGTAGGCTTTGGATTTGGATTGACATTGGATGATAATGCAGGTGGTTTAGGCCAATTCTTGTGGAAAGATGGTGATGAGAAACGACATGGATTAAACCTTCTAAAATTAGAATTAAATTGTTTAGATCCATAATTACCGTTGGCTTGGAATTGCTGTGGTCGTCTATCTCTTCTGCGTAACTTATCTTCAGTGTCGTGAGCTAAGGAGATGGCGTCTTGAAGGGTAGCAGGCTTGAACATGTTCACTTCAGCGTAGTAATGTCCAATAAGTCCAGACATATACTTTCGCTTATGTGTCATCTCTGGTACATCTTCAAGCATGCGTAGCTGTAGGAGTGCATTCCAAAAACGCTCTGTATACTGTGGAATAGGCTCACGATCTCGCTGTTGAAGTAAATCCCATTGCTTGATAGCCTTCTCATGAAATTGCGGTGGAAGAAAATTCTGCATGAACTTCTTCTTGAAATCTTCCCAAGTAGCAGGACATTCTATGCTCTTGCGGACTACAGTCCACCAAAGTGATGCTCTGTCTATCAGATGGTTAGTAACACACTTGATTTTATCTTTTTCTGGATAAGTTTCCTCATGGAAATAGTCATCAAACTGGCTAATGAATGATAAAACAGTATTTCCTTCTCGTATACCATTGAAAGTGCGAAACTTGAAACTTCATTTACTTATCTTTGATTCCTTGCGAATGGTTTGTGCTTCAAGTGTGGCGTCGATGGTACGGTGAATCAAATCTTCAGCTTGTGGTTCTTCTTTGTCGGTGGATGCTCTTTGTAATTTTGTCAATTGCGCTTGCAGTGCTTGCCTAGCCCTTCGCTCTTCTTCCAATTGCAGCATGATGAGATCCAGCTTTTGTTCCATGGTAGGCTCAGGTAAGTCGTCTTCAGTCATAGGATCATCCATATGTGGGGTCGCCATCCTATAAAACTCAGCAAACCTTTCTCACTCAAAATCAGGTTAGCGGGATGAGCGTAGCTCAAATTCAGGGTTACAAGGCTATGTATTTTTGGGTATTTCTTTCTCAATTTTCAGAAAATCTGCAATATTTCTGTATCCGTTTGCTGAAAGTACTTCAATGAACTTGTAGATAGGTAGAACAGCTTGCCACGAACAACTTTCCAGTTCAGAGTTTTTGCATAGGAACAAGTCTTCTAAGAGTTTTAAGCACTAGTCAGTTCTGATTCCAGTTGACTAGTCTGACTTGCAGAGTTGCAGACTTAGCAGACTTGCAGAGTTGCTGACTTGTTGAACTTAGGCCAACTTGCAGAACTTACAGGACTTGATTCCAGTTGACTTATAAAACTTGACTTTGGCAGCGCAAGACCTGGAGTATATCGACTTATCTGCCCTGTGTGATTTGCAGAGAATTGAATGACTTAAGCTTAAGTGATTAAGCTTAAGCTTAATAAGTCTAATGGGGTTGAACAGGGCGGCGTCAATTTTCGTGAGGGGGGGGGCCGTTTTTTTTTTTGCGCCGAAAAAATTGGAATCATCCTCTGATACAACAATGAGGATTTATGGAATTTGAAGCTCCTAAGCTTAAGATTAAGCTTTTGATAAAGATGATTAAGAGTTTTTCTCATTGTTTCTTCACGACTTGTATGTGAGGATGTAGGAGTGGTCCTCTGCCTGCAGAGCCTGGTCCTTCGCGATCTGACAGCAGAAACAGGGGTTCTTGATCGCCAGAAGTCTGCCTGTATCAACGGTTCGCGACGAGATTGACTGTAGAGCCCGTTCGTTCCTGGAGCTCTGCCTTCGCCCGAGATTGGTAGCAATTGGAAGCTCTTGATCTCTGCTTCGCTCTGATACCACTGGTGCGCAGATCGGTCGCAGATAGCTCACGTAGTGAATCCCTGAAGGTCCCCAAGAACTATGAACTCTATCTTTTTGCACAAAAAACAATGTAAAAGCTTGAACGACAAGAAGCAAGAGACAAATTGGGTTCAATCTCCCCCATGCCTTGTGTGAGCGCTCCACAAAGCATGTATTTAATGTATATTTCAATCTTCATGCTCAATAATAGCCCAATTTACAAAAATATGACAAGCTTTTAGCTTTTGAGTTTGCTTTCTACAAAAATAGGAAAATAAAGCTAATGGACGGTGCCCATAGAGTCTGGCACGCCCAATCTCAATGTCCAAATAGAAATAACATATCCGGGCGCATAGGCGCATACAAAATAATAATAAATAATCGATGTCTCAATAGACATAACAAAATATAGGTGTGGCACCTATCAAAATATAATCCAAAAGTCGAATACTCGCTAAACTCCAATGCTTTCCTCCGCCACTGCTGCTATCTCTACACATCAACTGAAGCATTCACAATCGTTAGTAAAATAATACAATTAAACCGACAAAAGTGAATACCTAGCAGTCTTCAGCTACATAAATAAATCAACTGGTTAGAAATAAATCCTAACCTTAATTTATTACGAGTGCGTACTCTAAACTCATAAACGTTTATTAATTTAATATGCATTTTGCGGAATCACCCGCTATGGAATCACCCATGTATACACTAAATTAATGAAACGCCCGAAAAGGACAGGCGTCCCCATCAACTTCTCGCACAAAAATCCTCTTTGTGTATGAGTCCCGGTCATCTAAGTTTATGGAATCCACCATAAAACCTCACGGAATCCACCGTGGAATATGCCTACTGGCATCACAATGCGTCCAACGGATCTGCAAGACGCGCTCATTCGAGCTGCATCAATAATACAAGAGTTGCAAACCAAGACAAGGAATAACAAGACTTGGTCTTATAAGAATCAGAACAAGGGAATGTATAATTCTCAGGCCAAGAGAGCACAGGGCCAAAATCTCGGACAAAGGAAAAAAGCTAGGGCCAACACTGTCCATAACTTCATTCCTACCCAAGGTAGTGGCCGCAATCTCTGTTGTTTTCATTACAACGAGCCTAGTCACTTTAAAAGGAAGTGTCACAAGCTTAGCAAAGGATAACGTCAAGGGCCATTCCAAGGAGTCGCCCATGGACAAGGAGCCACCGTTAGGGCCAAAGGGAGAACCTCTAGTGTTGCCAACAAGGAGCTGGGTGATGAGGAAGATCCATCCATGGAAGCTGACATTGAGAGGTCAATGGTTCATGCCGCTCTTCTCACAATAAAGGGCCGAATAGCCAATTCTCGGTGATTCAAACACCATTGGATTATCAAGGTAAAAGCTTCAAAACCTTGATTGATTGTGGCAGTACACATTCCTTCATTTCACCGGTCTGTGAAAGAAGATTAGGAATAGCCACAAAAGATGCACCTACCTTACTTGTGGAATTAGCAAACGGTCAAAGAGGTTTCTTGTACCAGGCAAACTGCTAAGGTGAAATTCCTATTGGGTGAAAAGTCAACTTCGGTCAGATTCTGGGTAATGAACCTAGGTGTCCATGAATGTTTACTCAGTATGGATTGGCTAATACCCAATGACACTCACATTCATTGTGGAAAGGGCCAAGTTTCCTTTCGAAATTCTGAAGGGGAACTAGTCACAACTCAAGGAGAGGCTGGGAAGCCAAAAATTCAACTGGCCAAAGCAACACGGATAATAAAAGGAGTTAGAAAGGGACTACCTGTCTATTTGATTAAGCTAAATAAGCTAGATCAAAATAAGGAATCTAGGGAAAGAACCTTCATGGTTAAAGGAATACACAGACGTATTTCTTGAAGAGCTGACAAAACTTCCTCCTCAAAGGGAAGTCAATCACGAAATCAAGCTAGTGCCAGGAGATGCACCAATCGCAAAGAGACCATATAGGATGTCCATCCCGGAAGTGATTGAGCTGAAAGAGCAACTCAAGCAGCTTTAGACCAAGGCTACATCCATCCTAGCAGTTCGCCATGGGGAGCTCCAGTGCTGTTCCAGAAGAAGAAAGATGGAACGCTTTGACTATAGAGGGTTGAATCAATCGACCATTAAAAACAAATACCCCATTCCAAGAATAGATGAACTTATTGACCGCCTTCAAGGTGCGAAGATCTTCTCTAAGATTGATCTCATGTCTAGATATTATCACAGATAAGGATCAAGGAAGAAGATATCCCAAAGATGGCATTCAGCACAAGGTATGGACACTTTGAATTCCTGGTCATGTCATTCAGGCTGACAAATGCTCCTACTACCTTCAACAGGTTAATGCATGATATCTTTAGGCCCTATCTTGATGACTTCGTACTCATCTTCTTTTTACAATACCCTAGTCTACTCCAAGTAGGAAAAAGATCATGAACCCCAGCTTTGCATTGTTCTTGAAACAATGAGGGCACACAAGCTTTATGCCAAGAAGAAGAAGTGTGCATTTTTCAAGCGACAAATTGAATATCTAGGATTCATTGTATCAGCGGAAGGAATTTCAGTGGATCCGGCCAAGGTCAGAGACATTCTAGAGTGGCCAACACCAGAAATACGTAGTTTTCTTGGATTGACAGGATGGTACAAGGTCTTTATCAAAAACTATCCTTTGATTGCATCACCTCTAACTAGTTTATTAAAGAAGCAAGTATCAATTGTATGGTCACCTGCTGGACAGTCCAGCTTTGACAAACTAAAGCAAAGCTTGGTATCAGCACCCATCCTGAAACTTCCTGGTCTTAGTAAAAAGTTTGAAGTAATAACTGATGCTACCGCACTTGCCTTAGGATGTGTGCTCATGCAAGAAGATCACCCCGTAGCATACTCTTCAAGGAAACTGCAGAGTCATGAAAGGAACTATGCTACCCACGATCTGGAGCTGTTGGCTATCATCCATGCTCTCAAACTTTAGAGACACTACTTGCTGGGTAACAAATTCACTCTAGTGACAGGCCACAACAGTCTTAAATGGAATTTCACCCATAATGAGCTCAATATGAGGCAAAGCCGATGGATTGAAGTGCTGGAAGAATACGATTTTGAAATCAAATACCAGCCTAGAAAGGAGAATGTAGTTGTCGATGCACTCAATCGCAAGGCATTTCTAAATTCTTTGATTTTACAAGATCCACCAACAGCCAGATCTCTAGCCACAAAGGTATCCATGCCAAACAACCCAATTCTTGAGCTAGCTAGAGAAGAGGCAAGCCATGACCCAACCTATCAAAAATTGCTAAGGGAGATCCCCATCAAGGATCAAGACTCGAAGCTACAAACGAAGTACCAAGAATTCTCTATCCATAGTGGACTTGTCTACTTTAGGACAAGATTATGTATTCCGGCAAGCCAGTCACTCAAGCAGAAGATACTTTGGGAAGCCCATGACTCCCCTTTCTCAAGACATCCTGGCTATGCCAAGACCCTTAACGTGGTTAGAAAGAGCTATTATTGGGATAGACTCAAAGGTGACGTTCTCAAATATGTCACGGAATGTTTGTCTTGGCAGCGCATTAAGGCCGAACATGTCAAAATGCCATGGAAATTGCAACCACTTGACATTCCCCAAATGAAATGGGAATTCATTAGTATGGATTTTGTTGTTGGGTTGCCCCAAGTTCAGGGAGGATACAACTCCATTATGGTCATGGTGGATATGCTCACCAAGGTTGCACATCTTATCCCTGTTAAGACAAACTATAAAGTCTCGGACATCACTAGGATATTCATCAAGGAGATTTTCAAACTACATGGGTTACCCAGAAGAATCATTAGTGATCATGACTCTCTCTTCACATCACACTTCTGGAGGGCTATCTTCGAGGCCGTTGGGACTCAACTCTGTTTCAGTACAGCTTACCATCCCCAAATTGATGGTCAAATAGAACGAGTCAACCAAGTCATTGAAGATATGCTTAGGGCACACTGCTATCGCGAACCCAAAAAGTGGATCCAATATTTGCCACTGGTTGAGTTTGCCTACAATGCTTCTTACCAACAAAGCATTTAGATGACCCCTTTTCAAGCATTGTATAGGCACGATTGTCGTAGTCCTTTGAGCTTTTCAGATCCAACCTTGAGGGTTGAAGCTTCAAAGCAAATGCTAGAAGACATGGATGACCAAATCAAGTCAATAAGACAGGACATCCAAGCCACCAAGGACAGACAGAAGGCTTACACGGACCTGAAATGGAAAGACAAATCCTTCATTGAGGGTGATATGGTCTTCATTAGCATACATCCAAAGAAGAGTTCCCTATCCTTGGGTGAATGCAAAAAGCTAGGTCCAAGGTATTGTGGACCCTACAAGATTCTAGGTGCCTAGGGCCTAATGCTTAAAGACTACAACTCCCCAAAAACCTAAAAGTTCATAATGTATTCCATATCAGTCTATTGAAAAAGTATGTGCCTAACCCTAGTCATGTGCTTGATGATCAACAAGTTGTAATGCCTAGTCAAGGATTCCTTAAGCTACGGCCTGACAGGATCTTAGATATTAGGGAAAGGCATTTGAGATCCAGGACCTTGAGAGAATACCTCGTCCCGTGGAAAGATTATCTCGAAGAGGATGCCACTTGGATGGATGCAAGTACTCTCAACCAACAATACCCGCAGATCTTCTCGAGATGAGGACATCTCGATTCCTCTAAGGGGAAGAGAATGTAATATTTCCGCACGAAATATTAATGACCCTAGACCCTGCATACCCTGCGCAAGAGCAATTTCAAGTGATCTCCCGCAGCAAAAGACTTTGGGCTAAGTGCTCCCTCCGCGTGCATCAAATGACACCAGCCCCGCATCATGTATAGGAAGCCGTGGCTCAAAACCCGTAGCCCACGCAGGAATACCCCTTCAAGGGGGAAAAGGGATAATTAATAATTTTTACAAATTTTTTTATGTATTAACTTCCTCCCCTTCAGCCGTTGCATGGCGAGGAGAGGGAGTATGACTATGTGAGGAGTAGGTGTTATGGGGGAGGGAAGCATGCATTGCCACTTGTGTGGCCACTCCCCCCCTTCAGCCCCATATAAACCCCCCCTCTCAAGCTTGAGGGAGGGAGGAGAGAGGATCGTGTGGTGCTTCCCGCCCTGCCACCGTGAGGAGCCGCCAGCTACCGCCAGGCTGTTGCGCCCTGTCGTCATCATCACCATCATCATCATCATCACCATCAATCATCATCATCATTGTCATCTTCCCAATCATCACTCTCTCTCCACGTCATCTGCCTATGTATAGAAGCTTGGAAGCTTCTATTGAAGCTTTCCTAAGCCCAGTTCACCCGTGCTTTTTCGAGTTTTTAAAACCGAGTTTACAAGGCCCGATTCCTGCGAAGGGAAGTAAATTCGCTGGCAGTAGGGAGTTTTGGAATTCGGATAAAGGGCAAGGAGAGTTTGCTAAGTCAAAATCTACCCCGTCAATGGCTCCTAAGCAAAAGCCGAGAGGAGCACACGCGGGAGCTTCCAACCCGAGTATGAGAGTGGAAAACACCCCGACTTTGAATACCCAGGTTTCGAAAATTTAATTCCGCATGGAAAGGATGCATTAAGCATGTTAAATTCTCGTAGGGAAGTTTTAAATGCATTTACTCATTCGATTTACAAAGTTTAGGTGCATGTCAAGTAATTGAAATTGCTTGCACTCCCGTGGTCAAGGGTAGTTGCATTCTTTTTGAACGTATGATGCATAACTTAAAAGATGATATCATGCTAAGATTGCGTCCTTGTTGCATCTCGCAAAGGATAGGGCTTATGTCGCATAATGCACTTATGAAATAAATTCTTGGTTGTGACTCATGTAGTAGTTAATCGTAGACGATCATTAAATGATATCCAAATAGTTGCAATGCATGGAAAAAATTTATGAACTTTGCAAATTGCATGCAATGATAATTATATTTTAGGTCGGGTTAAGTGCTAAAGGAAGGATTAAATCAATGATGGACTCATGGCATTCGCTCACGCATGGAGTTCTTTTATCAAAGTTTGAATGCATATTCCTTAAAAATATTAAAGCTTTGATTTTGTTGTCTTATGCCCTTGTATCTAAATCACAAATGGTACTGCAACACCTTAGACCAAGTTTGGCGAGTTTTAATTACAACTCTAATCTTCTAGAAGTTGAGTAGTTATCCTGCTACAACACTCTTCCTTGGGATTGATTTGCCAAGTTAGAGTAATTACGAATTGCCAAGTAAGCAATTGACCAACCAAGTTAGGACAATGGGGTTGTCCAGGATTTATCGACCATAATATAAGGAAACCTAAAGCAATGATAGTTTGGGTCAACAGGGTATAAACCCTAACCCAAGGAAAGAGGGTAAACAAGCAATTCAGCTTACAAAACCCTTGGGATCTTGCCAAGTCGCGATTGATCTAGGATGCAATGCTGGAAGCATTCGGGGAGAAGGAGTCACACCTTAGCAGTTGGCCATACAAATGACCCCACTGGAATATTCTTGATTGTACACTTAGGTGCACTGTTTGTACTTCTTTGCTCAAGGAACTAATTCTGGAAAAACATCTAATGCTTCAGGTTAAAAGCCTGGAGGGAGAGGCAGTATCAGTTACCTTCGACTGTCTCCCTGACCCTATCCAAGGGAGTTGTTAGCCGTGCCGAGTACGTGGATCGAACCCGCCACGAGAGGTCTCTCCATGGGTGCTACTTGGAGCAGGAGGACGCTTGGGTGCCGGGGGAGGCTCTGGCTGTAAATCCCTTGCCTCTGGATCATGCACAAGAGGCTGACGTGACTCGAGATTGGATCTCGGGGCCCGCATACCAGTTAACGGGCAGAACTTGGAATAGCGATCCCTGAGGATTGTTGGAATTGCCTTTGGGCAGATTATATGATGTATTCCAAAGACTGATAAATAAAGATCAAATGTTGAAAAGGAACTTGTTTGACATTGTTTTTCTATGTCAGTGCTTAAGTTACGTGAAGGAACCAGTGTTTAATTGGTTAATTAAGGAAGCTGTTTTTTGCTTGTCAAAGTAAATGTGGTAGGTAATTAGATAACTAAAGCAACCCGAGGAAAGTGCAGTGGATGTGACCCTGGTTTGTCCTACGGAAGGGTGGTCCCAGTTGGCCGGGAACTTTTCTCAAAGGAATTGACAGCGAGGTAACAATGACCTAGAATCTATAGAGCTAGAGTCCCAATTTATGCTACTTTAGGGGAACGGAATGGGACTATGTCTTACGGGCAAAGAGGTCGAGCTTTGCATCCCTCTCGTTTCCCATTCTCCTTGAACCAAGTGCAGTATAAATCCGCTTCGACCCTGATGTTTTTGTGTAAAGTAGTTTGTCTGGGGCTCGACTCTAGCTACCTTCTAGCAACTTGACCATTAGGAAAACCCTGATTCAAGTCATTCCTAAGTGGGAACGGCCGGAGTGCTTCCGCTTTGTGGCAGACTCGAGAAGACCTAGATCGCAAACCCCGTGTCATTCCTTGGGAGTGCCGAGCGACGCTTTCTAGACTATCTTCCCGATGGGCTACTAAGACGTGTCCTACAAGTGAACAGGGGGAACACGTTACAAGAATTAAAACATTAATAATCCAAGGGTGAGAGGTACTACAAAAGGGTCAAAACTTTCATTTCGTTCAGTAACATATGCCTAAGGCAATGATGCAAAAGAGATACATGAGAGAGATCAGTTGATAGGTAATACATGATCAGTGAGACAAGCAAAGGATAAAGACTACCAATCTTGGTACCTCGATCAAAAATGAGATTACCAAAAGTGATTTTTCATGCAAAATCATTAAAAAAAACATGATAGCTAGCATCATCCAACTATCTTGCCTGTAGAGACAAGGCTTTTGGTCAAAGTTGGTACATACATTCATCATAGAGATCAGAGAAAGTATCGCTGGGGTAATTTGCCAATGCATATCACAATGCTAACAATATCACAGACATGGTCATCCCCTAGGTATACTAAATTGAAAATATTACAATCAAGTATAGAACCAACTACAATACAAGGTCACATAAAAGGAAGCCCTCGAATTGAGTAACAAATCCTAAGAGAAAGAAGAATTGTTAAAGGATGCGGATCTAGAGCATGACACAAGCTATGGTGGATCAAAGATGAAGACCAAGTTCATAAAGACATGGATAAGTAGAGACAAACTGTTACACAAGTGAATTAGGTTCCAAGATAGATCAGCTTGGACTCATAAACACAATCTTGTGTAGAATTGACAATGACAAGACACTTAACTGAAAGTACAAAGCATCATAACATTGTATTCATTTCATATAGTCGAGTACAATGCTTTATAGACTTTGAGTTGTTCCACTCTCCTCACTGTGCATATGGGATTCAAGACAGCTCTTCTTAGAGCATACATCATTTGTCTATTTCTCAACACCCCCCCTCAAATGATCTATACTTGTTGCTGGCTTTTGCCCCCCCTACATGATAACATGGCCTGGAAGACTAGCTCATAGGCAGCCTAGTCAAGTTAAAGCTTAAGACTTTACATCTTTGGCAAGGATTTTACAAATCAAATCCACTAAGGGAAACATAGAGATCCACTATGTGAACAAATTCCTTAAAACAATGTGTCAGAGTTGTTGATGGTAGCAAAAGTATCTTTTTCTTCTTCTTCATTCATGAATTGACTTTGGTGGTGGTCATTCTGCATCTGCTGTGTCCTTTTCTTGTGGAAGCATTCACTGATAATATATCCAATTTTACCACAATAATGACATGTCATCCGACTTCTGTTGTCGATGTTGAATCCTCGACCTCTTCCCTTGGGTCCAGTAGTATCTCCTCTAGTGTATAAGAGGCTTTCCCTTGAGTTGGTATCTTTTACATCTTTGCTTTTAAATTTGCTTTCTCCATCAAGCAGTGAGTGCTCAATATCTTTGAGTGAGAGACGTGGAACATTACTTAGAGTGGACACAAGGTTCTCATGTGGATCCTTGTTTACACTTGCAAGCAGTAACGGCTATTGCTTCATCTTCATCAATATTCTTCTTAAGAGTTGCAAGCTAGGTTTTTAGGCTCTTCAACTTGTTAATGTGCATGGTCATAGAAGCATTGTCTTTGATATCTAGTTTATAAAACTGCATGAGGAGTTTTACCTTTGAGTTCTTTGCTTAGGTACCAAACATTCTGTCAAGTTCCTCCCAAGTGGTTCTAGCATTTCTAATGCCAGATATATGATGTAGTACATCATCAATTAGTCCCCAGACAATGATGTCTAGTGCCTTGTTATTCATTTTCTTCCATTCTTTGGTTTTGAGCTAGTCTTCGTCAAGGAACCTGTCTTCATCATCTTCCCCCTTGCTATCTGCATCATTTTCAAACAGGTCCCACAAGTCCTTTCGCATCAAGTGATACATGGTCTTCTCCTTCCATGCATGAAAACCTTCACCATTGAGTTTAGCTATTTACTCAAGCTTTTCCATGTTGCTAAACTTCAATTAACCAGCAAAAGCTTGTATTTTAATGTGTCAAGAGACACAAGAGAATCAGTGTCAAATTGACACTAGTTGAGTGTTAATGGATACTAGTCCGTACTTGATCTACTTTCTCTCTCACAAACTTCCTAGATGGCTTTTGAGCTTGCTTGGGCATTCCAGAATAGTAATGAACTTCAGAGAGTATTTCTCAGTGATTAAAATCACTGTTGATGACTTCAGTAAAAAGAACCTATGAAGAATGTCAAATTTTGAAGCTTTGGCTATGGCTTCCTGGATTAGGGTTTAGACACAGGTCTGGTTTTTTACTGATTTCATGAGCTATAGTGGATCATTTCCAAAAGTTTTTTTATGGAAATGTAGCTCTCTTCAAGCTCTACAGAAGCCCTATGATCTGCACCTAGTTCCGTTTGAGCAGTTTATTCTCCTTCCATGCAGTGCGATTTAGAGCATGACACAAGCTATGGTGGATCAAAGATGAAGACCAAGTTCATAATGACATGGACAAGTAGAGACAAATTGTTACACAAGTGAATTAGGTTCCAAGATAGATTAGCTTGGACTCATAAACACAATCTTGTGTAGAATTGACAATGACAAGACACTTAACTGAAAGTACAAAGCATCATGACATTGTATTCATTTCATAGTCAAGTACAATGCTTTATAGACTTTGAGCTGTTCCACTCTCCTCACTGTGCATATGGAATTCAGGACAGCTCTTCTTGGAGCATACATTATTTGTCTATTTCTCAACAATAATGACTAGCAATCAATTTTGTGGCACCAAGTGAAGAAGCTGCCAAAATATAATCATTTGAACTACACTCCAATGCATTTATCTCCTCAATCTCAATAGTGGACTTCATAATATATTGATTATCAAATGACTTAGAATTATCATGCACTTTCACTTTGCCTTTCTCATGCCTATCTTGGCGCATTTTATGGCACTGTCACCATATTGGTCCCTATGCCCACAATAATGATAAGTAAAAGAGATAGCTTAAGACCATGGGATTTACTACAGTCTTACCCACAATATCTAGATTTAGACCTATTCTATTGTGAGTCTCTGATCATAACTATCTCTAGTATCATTCTTGCAAATAGAGTGAAACTCATTTAAATGAGCAAACATAGAGTTACCTTCCTTTATATAAAGTTCCCCAAGTTTTTGAGCTATTATAGCTATGAAGCAAGGATTTTCTTATCATAAACATCACATATTTTCTCCCATAATTGCCATGCACCACCCTTAATCTCAATGACATTAAAGTATACTTTCTTAGATAAAGACAAAATGATAGTGGACTTGCATAGCTCATCAAGGTCATCCCAACTGATAGTATCCATATCCTTAGGCTTTATACATTTGTATTTCAATGGTCTAACCTACTACTTTTGCACCAAAACTTTCCATATCTTGGTCTTCCAATAGTTAGAGCTATTACCATCCAACTTATCAATGTTAAAGAAGGTAGTATCCCTAGAGGAACCAAAAGCACCTACCATTATGACTAGAAAACAAAGAGAGAATGGAAAATTGTAATACTAGTAAATCACCCTAGAAACTAATCCAAAAATGATTGCAACAGGGAGAAAACACTCGAATGTATTCATATCCACAAAGTAAAAGCACTAGAGTGCCTGGTACTATTGTCTGCTCTCAATGATGTAGCTCAAAAGTGAAATTTAGCAATGTCACCCATAAAATTGCAATAAATAATGTGGCAACTATAGGAAAATGTCCAAAATAGAGTGTTACTACTACAAAGAAGTACTAATAGCAAGAGGACTTACAATGCAACTAGTGATATTCAAGAAAGAGCATACAACTCCGATACCAAATGCTACCAAAGAATCCAAAGTGCTAAACATAAATACATCTGACCATGGGTAACCATGTACATAAGCTAATTGTGTATAAGATGTCTCCAAGAAATAGTGAACTCCACCACACTACAATTGACTCACTGTTTGTGAATAGTGCAGCTTAATACATAATGAAGCATGTATCCATGACTAACAATCTATCATGGATCCATGTTTGACAGGAGGAAGTATCGGAGAACCAAGTATCAAATAGAGATCAATCCTTCCATAGTGATCAATCACTACAAGGACAAGCTATTCATAAACCAATGAGCATAAAGGGAGATCCATAGGTTCCAAAGGTGAAGTTTTGCAATAAAAAGATAAAATACTCCCATTGGATGCAAACCGGTGTGTCAAAGAGAAAAGCAAGCTCAATGCATATATATCATAACATCTGAAGCCTAATAATGCCAAGTAATATATCCAAGGGCATACAAATGACATAAATATCCAAGCCCCTAAGTGGCAAAGCACTTGTCAATACAACCTCTACCAAAGATGAATGTAAAGGAGCTCAAAATGAAAGCTCAAAGCTCAAAAAAAAGCATACCCAACATAACCAATAGTGGTAATCATGCATATGATCCAAGAGCATTCCCGAGTACATAAGCTTGATTTTCACTATTTATGATAGCAAAAAATATTCCAATGGCTGAGCAAAGCAAGCTCTAATTGATCAGTATAACCCTTCCAAGCATTAATATATCTTTCCAACATTAAACATTCAACATAAGCATCAAAGAAACATAGATCTTCAAGAGTTTGCTACCCCAAGTTATGAATAGCAAGTCTATCCACAAAATTGAATCAATGTGGGACATCTTAACCCAAAATGATGCCCAAAATGGAGTCCAAGAAGTCAAAATGAATCCCAAAGTCTAGGAAAGAAGCATGAGGCAAAGGCTAGAGCAATTGATCAAGTTCAGGAGTAGCAAGGTAGTCCCTAAAATTGCACCAAAAATTGTGAGGGCTACTCATTATCAATCTCCTAATGCAGCTAATGCCTTGGGGTGCTCCATCACTAAGTTCACATTCTCTTGGAGCTAAAAAACAAGCTAGGAAGGTGGGGAAGCTTATGTATACCTCAATTGGTTGAAGAAATGGCTATCTCATCAAAGCTCAGTTGAACCTCTCTTTCCTAGGCTGAAGAAGAATTCTTGAAGCTCCTCAAATGCATGAAAATGAGAGAGACATACAAGAAAAAGCAAGAGAGAAATGGCTATGGAGGTTTCAACTCAAGAGAGCAAGACCAGTGTGTGGGAACTCCAACAATCACAATGTGTGACCTACCTTACCTTTATTATTGTATAGTAAAGAATAAAGAATAGGCATATTAGTGATGGGAAGCTACCACTTGCTGTGTACAGATGTGTGGGCACTAAGTACATAATTTTTCTCTAATTTTTAGGCCAAATCTGGTGGCATGGTCACCACTTGTGACTCTTGGCTCACTTGGCTTTTCCCCTCAACAAAATGGCACATGTGGCCAAATCTCCTAACCAATGGAATGAAGAAGCCAATGTGGCATTCTGACACCTATGGCTATTAGTTTCTAAAGCTCCTATTGTGATCATGCCAGATTGTGTGAAAGATGTTATGTGTATTTGTAGATGCATCTAATATTGCTATTGAAAGTGTGTTTATGCAGGAGGGTACCAATGGCTGGTTCTAACCAATATTCTATGCTAGCAGAAGATTATCTAATACGGAGAAAAAAGATTCAATAATCAAAAGAGACTATGATGGCATGATATACTCTAAGAAGTTTCAACATTATTTGCTCAAACATTCCTTTGTTTTTCATTCAGTAATAGTTTACTTAGTCAAGCAGCAAAATATCATTGGGTGACTGCCCAATGGATTCTCATCTACAAGAATTTAATTACATAGTCATTCATCATCTCAGTATATAGCATGTCATTGTAAATTTCTTGTCCTACCTTGATCCTAGAGAACCACCAACTAGTGTTGAAGATGACTTCCTAAATGTCCAATTGTTTGCCGCAAAAGTAAATGCACCAGAACCAAAGCCACCAAATCCTCCATGGTTGTGGTATGAAGAAATGACGATTTTCTTAGAAACCAATGTACCTCCACCCTATCTCCAAAAGGACCAATAGAAACTACTGGCTCTCCAAAGCTAGTGTTTTGAAATTGTCATTGGACAATTGTACTATCGTACTCTCTCTAGAGTGTTGCAAAGAGTGGTCCTCCCTATGGAGCAGCCTACTATTCTAGAGGAAACTCATCGAGGAATTGCCAACTATCACTTCACCACTGAAGTTACAACCTACAAAATCCGGCAAGCTAGTTTGTGGTGGCCCACCATGCATGGTGATGTCTCCAAATGGATCAAGCACTGTGATTCCTGTCAATGGTTGAGGAAACTTGGAGCTAGAGACTGCTTGCCACTCCAACCAATCCTACCTCTAGAACCCTTCCAGAAGTGGTCACTAGACCTCATCAATCCCATTTCTCTGACTACATCATACACAAGAAACAAGTATATCCCAATGGTAATGGATTACTACACCAAATGGATAGAAGCATGGGCCCTATTAGACAACACTACTCAGTCACTTTGCCAAACTTTTATTTAAGGATATCTTCACCATATATGGCACACCAATCAAAGTGGTCAGTAACCTAGGTACACACTTTGTAAATAAAGTCATCAAGGAGCTTACTGTTAAAAGACACGAGATCTGGAGCATGGCAGATGCAGAAGCTATGGAGGTTGGTAGAGAAAGAGTGAGTTCATGAAGACATTGACATGACTAACTGTTACACGAGTGAATTAGGTTCTAAGATGGAAGCTTGGACTCATAAACACAATCTTGTGTATAGATTGACAATGACACATAGACTTTACTGAAGGACATAAGTACTATGACATTGCATTAGAAAAGAGAGCAAGTACAATGCTTTATAGGAATTGGATGGTAGCACTTCTCCTACTATGTTTATGGGATTCTAATCCTGAGCCCACACTACTCCATACAAATAGGCAAAGTAGGTGTGATTGCAAAAATCTCAACACTCCTCCTCAATCACAACTAGAAGTACTAAGTGTGTAGAGGCTTTAGTGAGAGCAACACCTGCAAAGTGTGGGCACACCATAAACATGGCAAAACACCAAAGGTTGTCTCAGAAAAGGCTATGTGTGGGTACCACAAATATGGTGGACATCCAAAAGCTGTAATAGGGGCTCACAAAGTGTATAGAGGTTGTAGCCTTGGAGTTTACAAGTTTATGTCCAAAGCATTAGGGCTAGGCAATACAAGTCTTAAAAAGACTATCCGAATAGAAGGACTGATGAGGTTTGTCCTTCTCCTGTGGTCTTCTTCTTGTTCTTCTTCTTCTTTTGCTCCATGTTCTTCTTCTTCTTTAACAGTAACTAGATAGGCCTTTTGGGACCTCTTTCTGGCATGGCAGAACTTCTCGATGTGTCCAATCCTTTTGCACAAGTCACAAAAAAGCTTATCCTTCTTGCCTTGTACCTATTACCAACATATAATGCTTGTTCATCTCTAGAGGTGCTTGGTTCTTCATTAGTTTTTAACTTCTTTTCCTCCTCTAAGAGTGATGCATGGATATCAACAAGCTCAGGGTCTGCCATATTGATTAGAGTTTTAGCATGTTATTATATTCAGGGAGGCAAACTTTTGAGGAGAACACCAATGCAAACATCCTCTTCCATTTTAATGTTGACTTCGGCAAGCTGGGTTAGAAGTCCTTCCATGTAATTTAGATGTGTGGCAAGTGATGTGCTAGACTTCATTTCAAGCCTGAAAAATTCAATCAAGAGACCATACTTTAATGACTTAGACTATGCACCAATCAAAATGCCAAGTCTCTTCCATGTATCATGTGAAGTATCACAATTATCCACATGGTGGATATAGCTACCATCTAGCTCCAGTTTGATAATGGCCCAAGCCTTATCATCATTCTTTTGCCAAGTGACTGCCAGATCTGCATCCTTATGCTTCTTTTCTTTTCTATTGGTAATGGCCCTTAGGCCCTTCTTCATCAATATGAGTTTGATGCGGGTTTGCCAGGTGTGAAATGTGACTCCTTTGAAGCAAATTGTTGGAGAATCTTTTCCCATGTTGGATTTGTAGGGACAGCAAAAATCAGCTCAGAAATTCTCAACAAAAGAAATGATCTTGAATGTGCTAACAAGCATAAGTGCCCAAAAAAAAAAGCACCAAGTGACTAGTATCAAGAGATACTTGTGGAGCCAAATGTTTGAGAGATCTTCAAATCTTTAATGAGTCTTCAAGAACCACATGAGTGACAAGAGCCATTGGATAAGTGTCAAGAGACACTATGCTTGACTCTTCTTAAAATGCTTGCAAATATGCCAAGAAGTCACCATGATCTCCCCTCCTCAATGATTTGATGTGTGTACTTGCTTGAATCTTCCAAGAGTAACTGGATTTAAATGATAATGCCTTGGCTTGACTAGCAAGAGAGAGAAAATAAGATGATTTTGAGCTTGAGGACTTTTGTCTATGGAGGACTGAGTTAGGGTTTCAAACCTGTCTGAGAAAAACAACAATAGCAGCGCGTACACACAGGCATTCCAGCCAATATTGGGTGGGGAGTAGGCCTATAAAAAGGGCTAAAGAAGCCCTATAGTCGTAGGTTAAGGCATTGCGTGTGAACAGCGTTTGAAGCGTACGACTAGGATATGGCATAGAATGGGCATGACTTCCAATTTGTGTAATGTTGGGCATATAGATTAGCAATGTCAAGTTGTGACATGACAAGGACTGTGCCAGAAGTAGATGAATATTTTCTTAGAAGAGAGCTTGTGAAGATATTTCTTGGATAGAGAGATCCAACTCCTCCAAGTGAGCAGGGTCCTATCTGGCTATGGCAGCCATTGAAGCTTCACTGAAGGTAGGGTGAAAATTGGAACCATGAGTTGACCTGAGGTTAGGATAATCTAGAAGAGAAGATAGAAGAGCTAGGTTGAGCTAAGGCCATGCTCAACTGAGCTCTGATACCATGTTAAAAGGCATGGGATCTAGAGCATTGTAGATGTAGAAGCTATGGAGGTTGGTAGAGAAAGACTGAGTTCATGAAGACACTGACATGAGTGACTGTTACACAAGTGAATTAGGTTCCAAGATGGAAACTTGGACTCATAAACACAATCTTGTGTATAGACTAACAATGACACAAAGACTTTACTAAAGGACAAAAGTACTATGACATTGCATTAGAAAAGAGAGCAAGTACAATGCTTTATAGGAATTAGATGGTAGCACTTCTCCTACTATGCTTATGGGATTCTAATCCTGAGCCCACACTTCTCCATACAAAGAGGCTAAGTAGGTGTGATTGCAGAAATCTCAACATCACATCATTCTTTTTTATTGTCCATAAGAAATCTTCTCCTTACTAGCCACAAGGTAATGGCTTAACTGAGTCCACCAACAAGGTCTTATGCAAAATTTTAACCAAGTTGGTAGATCAAAACATAAAATATTGGGACACTAAGCTTCCTGCACCACTATGGGTTTTTTGGACTTCCTTCAAAGTTGCCACTAGCATGACTCCATACAAATTAGCATTCAACCTAGAAGCCATTACCCCCTAGAATTTGTAGTCTCTAGTTTTAGACTCACAATGAAAGACTGGCTCATTCTGAAAGAAACACTTCCATTTCGAATGGAAGACATTGCCCAACTAGAAGAAGTCCGGATCCACAACACTTATATTCTATCTAAGATCTAAGCACAACAAAAGCACCAAGTTGACCAATTGTGAAAAAACAATTATTCATAGAAGGGCCAACTCATCCTAATGATCTTTAAGACATGGATGGGGAAACTTCCCAGTAAGCTAAGTTAAGGTGGAATGGTCATTTTGGGTCTTTCATAATTCTGATACTATTTCATTCTATCCAACACATTTACAAGGCAAGCTACTGCCGAAGCCTGTCAACGAATTCTAACTTTGTCACTATCACATTGAAGGCCTCCAATGCCCATTCCCTATCAAGTCGAATTCCCTTGCTTCACTTTTTTTGGCATTCCTTTCCCATTGGTTGCCCACCTCTACATTGAATGGCACATAGACATCTCCACCTTTGCTGACATGATGCACATTTATGGAACCCACTCATTATCTCATGTAGTCAATAGCATCCTAGTATCTCAAAATATCCATTCTAATTATGTCTAGTTATGGTGTGTTTTTCTTATGTGGCACACATGCATTGGCCATTGTCTATTCGCATTAATTGCACCCTCCCTTAAGAAAGAATCTCTTTCTCAATACCCTTATTGTTCGCCCATCACTTGTGCACATCTCTCCTTGCCTCTTCTCAATTTCTCTATCTCTGGTCATCCTTCCCTCTCCTTGCCATGGCATCCTTTTACCTTGCCATTAAGGAGACACCCATCAATCCTATGGCCCTCAAAGATGCTCAAGCATAGATTGAGTCCCTATAGCTCATCCATTTTGCCAACCTCCCATGGAAATCTACCCCTATCCACCTCAACACACAATCCATCCTAGAGCAATTGATCAATGGCTCCACCATCTAGATCTAGGGCAACACATATAAACTCTCCACAAAGAGAGTATAGAAGATACTCTGCTTGCCTGCTCATTATGTGTAGAAAATGTCAGATCTAGAGCATGGCTATGGAGGTTGAAAGAGGAAGAGTGAGCTCATGAGGTAACAATCATCAAGACTAAATGTCACACAAGTAAATTAGGTTCCAAGATGGAAGCTTGGACTCATAAACACAATCTTGTGTGGTGGACTGACAATGACACATACACTTTGCTAGAAGTACAAAATTACGATGACATTTTATTCAAAATGAGAGCAAGTACAGTGCTTTATAGGAATAGACTAGGCTACACTTTCCACCACTATGAATATGGGATTCTGCATCCTAAGCACCCACACTACTCCATACAAAGAGGCTAAGCTGAGTGTGATTGTCAATATCTCAACACCCCTCCTCAATCACAACTAGAGAAGTACAAAGTGTGTAGAGGCTTTAGTGAGCAACCACTTGCAAAGTGTGGGCACACCACAAACATGGTAAATACCAGAGGCTATCGCAGAAAAGGCTGTGTGGGCACCAAAGACGTGGGGTACAAGCTTATGTCAAAAGCATTAGGGCTAGGTAATACAAGGCTAAAAAAGTCTATCAAAATAGAAGGACTGGTGACCCTTCTCCTGGTGGTCTTCTTCTTCTTTAACAACAACTAGATAGGCCTTTTGGGACCTCTTCCTAGCATGACAGAATTCTCAGTGTGCCCGATCCTTTTGCAAAAGTCACATATCAATTAATCTTTCTTGCCCTTGTACCTGGTACTCACATATAACATTTGTTCATCTTTAGAGGTGCTTGGTTCTTCTTTGGATTTTACCTTCTTTTCTTCTTCTAGCAGGGAGGTCTTAATGTCAACCAATTTAGGACTATGCATGTTGATCAATGTAGTTGACATATTATTATAGTCAAGAGGTAGGCTTTTTAACAACACACCAATACAAATATATTCATCCATCTTGAGGTCAATTCCTGCAAGCTGAGCTAAGAGACTTTTCATGTAGTTTAAGTGAGTTGCAAGAGATGTGTTTGATTTCATATTTATCGTGAAATTTTCAATTAGTAATCCATACTTAGATGACTTTGATTGTGCACCAAACAAAGTATTTAATCTCTTCCATGTATCATTAGAGGTCTCGTAGGTATCCACATGGTGGATGTAGCTATCATCCAATTCTAGCTTAATGATTGTATGTGCTTTGTCATCATTATTTTTCCAAACTGCAAGGTCCACATCCCGAGGATTCTTCTCCTTAGCATTGGTAATGGCCCAAAGACCCTTCTTCAAAAATGAGCTTGATGCAGGTTTTCTAGGTGTGAAACCCAACCCCTTTGCTGGAATAGCAAATTAGCACCAAAACGCTCAGATTTGAGCAGCTGAAGATTTACTTTTGTCAAGAGACACAAGGAATGTAGTGTCAAATAACACTTGATAAGTATCAATAGATAGTATGCTTTAAGGCACTTGAGTTTGATATTTTGATGCTTGGATTTCTCCTCTCTTTGCTGGTTTGATGGAAAATGCATGCTAGAAACACCTTCAAAATGGCTTCACTTGATTCAGGTAGATCAATAACCAAGTTGACTTGCAGTGTGTTGAAAAACACAAGCAATGGTAACATAAAATTTCACTATGCTTGATACATGTACTTTAGTTAAAGCTTCAAATCTTCAAAAGATTTCCAAGGCTTGCTTGTTGGATAGTAAAATCTTGTTGGAAACTTCAATTCACAGTGGATCAAAGTAGCAGAGGTTTGGTTTAAGTGGCAAGAGGTTTGGTTTAAGTGGCAAGAGAGAGAAAATGAAGGGGAAAATGAGCTTAAAAGTAAGTGGTATGGCTGCAAGTTACAATTTCAGGACAGCAGCCTTATATTTTGGTTGTAGCAGTTCACCCAATGGACCATTTGAGTTGAAATTTTGTTAAGAGGTATCATGTATGATAAACTTTAAAAACCCTATGGTAGCCCTTGACATTATGAGGCATGACGATGGCATCATCAGTTGAATAGCAGCAGGCTCTGGCTATGGCTTCTTGCAATTCCATCTCTGAGTAATCTTCTAATATCTCTCTACTTGAGTGGAATTTTCTCAAGCTTTATTAGTTAAAGTAATTCACCTATATGACCAAAAAATGCCCTATAATAACTCATGGAATAATGCTCACAGTAGGGAGAGAGAACATGTCCAATTTATAGCAGTAAAATTTGCGTCAGATCTATGTTTTTCAACAATGTTGGGATATATGTTGCACAATGTCAAGAAATTTTGGGCTGGAAAGATGTGCCTTGACCTAAGGAACAATTCTTGAGAAGAAATATTGAAGAGATATGGCTTGGTTGAAGAGATATGGATGCTTCAACAGAGGTAGGTAGGTGCTATCTATGGCAGCCAAGAGAGATAGAGTGAAGATGGAAGGTGGAAGATAAAGGTTTTATATCAAGATGAGCTAACCAAAGATTGAGAGGAGTTGCAGGAGTGATTGTAGAGCTGAGCCATGCCTGATTGGGCTTTGATACCATGTAGAAAATTTTAGATCTAGAGCATGGCTATGGAGGTCAAAAGAGGAAGAGTGAGCCCATGAGGTAACAGACATCAAGACCAAATGTCACACAAGTGAACTGGGTTCCAAGATGGAAGCTTGGACTTATAAACGCATTCTTGTGTAGTGGATTGACAATGACACAGACACTTTGCTAGAAGCACAAAAGTACTATGACATTTTATTCAAAATGAGAGCAAGTACAATGCTTTATAGGAATAAACTAGGGTGCAATTTCCATCACTATGCATATGGGATTCTGTATCCTGAGCCCACATTGCTCCATACAAAGACACTAAGCTAAGTGTGATTGCCAATATCTCAACATCATGAACAAGACCCATCATCCCTCCCCACCACCATGGAAGTAATCTCTAACCCCATCATCTCAACAAGGAGTAGTGGCAAACTAACCTAGTCGATGACTACAAGAGCAAGCTCAATGCCCTCAGATTCTTGCCCAATGCCCTCTACATGTAGGCCAAGGTGTTTAGTGTCTCTAGAAAGGTAGTGGCCCTTTTCTTCTCTCCTCTTGATACTCCTATTGCTTGCGCACATGTACTTTTGGACCATCTCTTCATTGAGGCAAAACAACTATCACATAGGCACTCCACCGTCAAAACCATCAAGGTGATATAAAGCCAACACTTCACCCTTCTCTTCCCTCCTCCTCATCTTGTTGACCTCGCCCACAAAATTTCCTCATTGGTGGCAAACACCTCCTAATCTCATCCTAGGATAGGATCCATTGAAGAACCCACCTCCAACCCCACCAAGGACTCCATGGAGAGCACCTAAAAAGGAGGAGCATCTCACCCTACAAAGTAGCGAAGACCAAGTCCTCAAGAAGAATGCCTAACCCCACCACCCATGGGGGGCCAAGCAAGGCCCCCCATCATTAGAGCCACCCCACCATCCCTACTCCCTTAATAAATTCAACTCTGCCACTAGCCTCTTTGTCTCCGTCTGAAAATTTGGATGAGCCAAAATCCAATGCCTAGACCACTCCCCCTACTCATCCACAAACCTCTATGCCTCCATCCCATCCCCTGCCCACACTGATAAAGATAAGGAGGTTTCCACAAAGGAGCACGTTAGTTTAGCAAGGAAAATGCATCACCACCACCCCCGGTGCTAAACTTCTTTGACTTCTCCACAAGTACCAATTCCACCGACCCTAAGTGGTAGCTCATGGTGGAGCATTGCATGGTGTTGCAGCAATGGAATGCAGAAGCAACGGTGTGGATCCAAGTGCCTTAACAGGAAATACTAGACTTAAATGGGGATTGAATGGGGCTTGGGCCATGAAGAAGGCCGGTGTTCCCCGTATTCAGCATGCCCACACCCTATCTCAAAGCGTCATCACAATTGCCCAAGGCCGAAGTCAAGAACCATGCCAAAATTTCAAAGAAAACTCCCCAAATTCAATTATCTAAGCCAAGATCAGGGAGGTAATGATCTTGGATCTTGACAGTCCACTCTCTGAAAACACGTCTGCCCCCACCTCCAACATCATGAAGTTATCTAGTATCACCTAACTTCAAGCCTACTTGACTTAGTCTCAGACACTCTCCCTCAAGAATTGGCATCGGATCCATGCCCTCCTAAGTGCCAAGTCCTAGCATAAACTTGAATTGGAAGGAGTACAAGCCCGCCTCGTCTAGATCATCTTCAAACGAGACTAGTGGCAGCAGCAAATTCCGCTCAAGACCATCCACTTGGAGAAGCTAGCAGTGGAGCTTTCATCTACCACAATATTCCATAGCCCCTCCTCTAAACTTGCATGGATTTGTGATTGTAGTAGCACCACCTCCAGTAGTACAACCCCCTCCTAGCACTTTTCCACCCACCTCCTAGCCTAGTAGCACCTCGACTTTGGCCCACACCCAATACCAACCCACACCCTCTACTATCTCCCCTTTCACCTCCAATCCTTCTTGCCCCACCTCCACCACCATACCAATTTTCTAGGTTGATGATGCACCAGATACAAAGGATGACAATGACATCAATGAGATTGACTTCATGGGTCCAAGTCTACCTTGTGTGCTAGTGTTAAAGGTGGTAGTAGTTAGCAACCTTTAAGGCCAAGAGTTTCCAGTGGTGCATTAAGCAACCAAGAGTGAATCATTATTGTTGCTGTTCAAGCATACGCATAGTCTAGAGGTCAAGTATCAAAGGGTTTTTTTTCTTCACTACCATATCCTTCCTGAGTCCCTTCTACCAATCTCTCTTGACTGGCATCTTGAGTGCTCTCTATCAGTAGAGCCCATATTGTATTGTCCACAGTCACTACATTTAGCAATAGTACTAACTTGTTCTTATATCTTGTAGTTGCTTAGTACTTATGATCCTGCACTAGCTGTTCCCAAAGTCTTGGGCTGGTCTTGATAGTTATATTGTCCTTATTTCATCAATATATTTTGGATTGATCTTTGAGTACATTTGATGTTTGATCTTTTTGTTGTGATTATACCTTGCCCTACAAACCAAATGCTAATTATCAAAATTGATGTCATCAGTGTCCGCCTATGTTAGTTCTGAGCATGCCTATCATCTATCCTATGGCGATAGTACTTAGCCACCTGATTACATAGATATAGACAACACACATAGTTTTATTAATACAACTTCTTTGGATGGGCTAAAGCTATTGCCTGAGGATATGGATATGCCATTGAGGGTACAAGCGACCAATGGGACTTTTGAAGCTAATCATGAAGTATGCCCATGCACTCCTATCAAGTTGCCACCATCATGTACTATTCAAGTTGATCTTATAGCCTTAGAAATGTGACCCTTGACATAGTTATTAGCAATGATTGGCTTAAGACAATTGGAAATTTACCATGGAATTGAACTTAATGCAAATGAAATTTGTTTGGGGTGGATAGCAAGTACCATTACATGGTGTAGAACAAAAGCAAGTGGAATTAATATCTATGAAGAAATTAACGAGAGATATCAATACTAAGTCCTGTGTATTCACTCTCCTTCTTTCAAAAGAGGATGAAGACCAACCCACACCTACTTCAAGAAAGAAGAATTTAGCATTTGAAAATAATTAGAGGAATACAAAGATATATTCCAGTCACCATGTTCTTTGCCACCCAAGAGAGAGGTAGATCATCCTATTGACTTAGCACCAAATACCAAACCCATCAAGAAGCCACCCTACTGATTGTCCAAGTATGAGCATGAAGATGTGAAGTGACAAGTCAAAGAGTTGCTACAAATGGGATTAATTTAGCCAAGCCAATCAACTTTTTCCTCTTCAATGTTCCTTATTAAGAAGAAAGATGGAATAATTTTCATGTCTATTGATTATAAGGAATTAGACAAATCCACCATCGAGAATAGGCATCCCATTTCCCGTATCAACAACCTTTTGGATGAACTTAAGGGTGCAAGGGTTTTTACTAAGATAGATATTCAATTGGGGTATCATCAAATCCAAATGAAAGATGGTGATAAGTACAAGATAGCATTTAGGACTAAAAGAGACTTATATCACTTCAAGTACACTTGCCACTTTTCAAATGGAGGTTTATTAAAAATTATGTATAGGTTGTAACTCCATTAATCAATCGGTTGAAAAATGAAGTTTTTTTGGGGACTGTATAATAGACCACACCTTCAATGAGCTAAAGTCACTCTTAATTTTAGCACCTATCTTGGTATGTTTAGTTTTCTCTAAGAATTTGCTACATGTGTGGATGCAAGTGGAAGATGTATAGGGGCCATTTTATACCAAGATAATGGATCCATGGCCTATGAAAGTAGGAAAGCTGATGACAATGAGTGCCAACTTCATGTGTATGAGCAAGAGATTCTCATAATTCTTCATACTATCAAAAAGTGGCATCACTACATATATGCTAAGCCATTTTAATGTTAATAGTGATCATCGTGTGCTAAACTATTTCCTCTCACATCCCAACTTATCCCCAAAGCAAAGAGAGTGGTTATCAACACTTCAAGGCTATGATTTTGAAATTTCACATATGACGGGAAAAACACACCATCACCAATTGTATAGAAAGTCTATTTGTTGATACTGCACCAAAAATATATAATTCAAAACAAAAAATGATTGCTTTTTGGTGAACCGAGACATCATCAAAACCAAATGAGTAGATAGCCAAACACTGCAAACACTGAAGTTGAGCCAAAGAAGAAAGCCTAGAGCTTACAATCACGACATGGGTATATGTGCACAATGGACATGATCTCCCCACCCCCATGACCCTAGTTCTAATAGCTCTCTTAATATGTAAAATACATATGTTTTTGAGACCTCATCAACCATGTAGTTCAACTAGTCAACCAAGAGACCACGAGAACTATATTGAGTATAATGGTGGAGAGAGTTGAAACAATGAGAGAAGGCTTAGACCATTTCCAAACTACTATCAATAGTTTCCATCAAGTTGCTAACTTTGATATTTCAACCATGACCCAAAAAGCTATGGGACAGAAACATATGGAACTCCATGGGCAAGGACCCAATACTCTAAACCAATTGCTTGATATCAACAATGACACTAAGTAGTAGCTTGTAACCATGCAAGTAGAGATAAATAGTATTCAAAGAATGCTATTGAATGTCAAAGCCATAGGATCCTCACGAGTTTTGTTATTAGATCTGGTGCAATGATGCATGTTTTGGCCACAGTAATATGCTACAAATAGGCATGCATACAGCCCATGCTCTCTTGATAAGAATGGAGAATATGCTTGGAAGCAAAGACCAAGCAATCTAGCTAGTAAACAACTAGATAACTATCAAGGTGGGGATGACCATTACAACTTTGTTGAATAGTTTGAGCAAGTCTGTGAGGCAAATAACCTCACTGATGACATGAAAAAGGAAACCTTCAAAAACTGTGCCTCTCTCAGAGAGAAGGGATAAACCTAGCTCATGGGGTTGAATATGTCATGAAGAAATACTCATTCATCCTTCTCAAATATCTCTTTATTAAGCACTTCATAGAGGCAAGTTGTGATAATAATCTCATCATCCATCTAATGAACATCGAGCAATAAGAGGATGGGAGCATGTGAGACTACGTCTACAAAGTAAGAAGCCTCTTTAAATGTAAACTAGTCATTGAGAGATCCACTGCAAAGGTTGTAACTAAAGAATTCAACAAAGGGATATGTAAGGAAAAGAGTTGCAAAACCATCATTAGGGGAGTTTTGAGGTCTCAAAAATGCCTTGTAAGCGATCCTAGAAAGAGAAAACATTTTAGAAATGAAATCATTTTTTAGATTTTTAAAAACATTTATATTTTGGTAAGTAAATATATAAAATTTGTTAACAAGTTATTGTCGTGATATTCTCGTGGTCCCATCAAACCTAGAAATCTAGGCCGCCATAAAGGTGACAAAGATTGTCATAATGAAGATCTTACTCATCCTCATTAAAGTAAAAACTAATATTCAATTTGCATTTTTTCCAACGTTTGATTACTTCCCTCCATTCTCACTCCCTTCTTTCTTTCCCATCCTTATTAGTTTCTTCTTCATTTTCCTTCTTATTTCTAATTCGCATGGTTTTTCAATCCAATCTTCTAATCACATCCTTAGCTATGGATCGGTCATCCAATGATCTCTTTAGCTCTAGTAAAATACCTCTCTATCATCTTCAAATTGAGTTGGATAGTGAGTATGGACCAATAAGGAAGAGAAAAAAACCCATTACTATTACAGAGTCTATGAAACATATACTCAGGTTTGAAGGAAAGAAAAATCTTGATCTTTGGTTGGATTCTAGGCTATATCCCAAAGATCCTAGCAAAGTTAGCACTCTGTCTTTCTATAATAGCTCTTCATTGTTGAGGTTCATTGTGGTGATGGTTATAATGGGTTTCTGGGTTATACACTTAACTTGGTTGTAGAAAAAGATGTTCTCAAATTGGAGAACCATCTTTTGTCAAAACGTAACAACAAGTTATAGAAGCTAGAGGGTTGTCAACAGAGGATTCATTCATTGAAGAAATGCATCAAATCTTATCAACGAAAGAAAACTATTTTAGGCCTTCGAAATCGACAAAAGGCTCTTAAAAATATTGAGAGTCTCACACGAGGAGCTGATGGTTGTAATAAAAGTATCCAAGCATCAAGATATATTTTTTTCACTTTAAAAATATTAAATATGTCTTTGTTTATAATTAATTAAATTGATTTGTGATGTTGATTTTGTTTAGGTCTCTTCTTCAACCGAATGCAAGTGAAAGAGATTATTTAAAAGCATCTTAGTTTTATTACCATCTTCTTCCTTCAGTAGTTTCAAAAAATATTTTGGAGAAGAAGAATTTAAAAAAGGCAAAGAAACAATGCTTGGAGTCATTTATAAAGAATCATTATTTGGATAGTGAGTTAGTGCGCAGAAGACACTAGATAGTATTGGTATCAGTCGAGATGCTTATATACAACTTTTCTAGTTTTTACAATCAAATATGAAGCAAGAACAAGTACGCAATTGTATACATCCAAGGCCATCTATGGTTAGAGCTATCAAACAGAGAGTGAATAACAAAGTGATAGAGATTCTGGGTGAGCCTTTCCATATCAAGGCTAACTTTAAGGGCAAGAAGAAGGAAGTTGTATTCGATGAATTTAACAATATTTTCCTTGACTTGCCCACCCTACAATGTTTAATGATCAGATTATATGACTTGTCACTAGAAGAGGCACAAGGAGTGGCTAGATTTGTGGTTAAACTTGATGAAAGTGAGATTTTGAAATACACAAAACTAGAGAGGGTCTCTATTACCTTGATGGATAGAGCATTTTCATCATATCATTACAATCACTCAATGTCATTTAGTGTTCAATAAGAATACAACATCTAGTGGCTACGAGAACTCGAATTAGATATAGTGGATTTTAATATATTGTACTGGGTTTTTTCATCGAACACCAATACCTTGAAAGGTGAGAAGGATCGAAGCTTGCTTAGAAGTGAGCTATGGCAGAGAGCAAGAGCAAGAGCAAGAAGAGGGAGAAACACAAATGGGAACTCCAACAACCACAATGTGTGGCCGGGCCTTCCATTATTCAAACTATCACTAAAAGAATAAAGAATAAGTGATTGTGACAAGCGCATGCTACCTACAGTGTGCAGTGGCAGGTACTATCAGTGTAATAATACATGGGCAGCTAGGCGAATGCGCTTTTATCCCCAACAATCTCCCACTTAAAGGAAAATCTACCCCAAATAGAGAGAAAAAGAAAATACAATACAATATGTACACATGTACAATAGGATGAGGAAAAAGACGTCATCTCATCCAATACCCATCAATCTCTTGAGGAAGGAAAAGTGCTTGGTAGTGAGGCTTTTCATGAGCAAGTCTACAAGATTCGACTTAGTCAGAATCTTGACAAGGTCAACAAACCTGTCCTCAAAGACCTCGCAAATGAAGTGATACCTCGCCTCAATATGTTTCGTCTTCACATGGAAGATCGGAACTGAATGGCACTCATAGAATCCGAATGCAGTGTACGCATAACATCTGTCATACCAAGGTCTGCAATCAAACGGCCTAACCAGATAGCCTCTTTGCAAGCCTCTATGGCTGCAATATACTCGGCCTCTATAGTAGAAAGAGCTGTACACTTCTGCGCCTTGGACATCCAAGAGATATCCCCTTCAGCATAAGTGAAGACATAGTTAGAAGTGGACTTTCTACATCTGCATGTCCTGCATCATCAGAGTCAATGTATCCCACGACTCCTATATCTTGACTGCCATAGTAAAGGCACATATCTGTTGTGCCCTTTAGGTACCTCATGATACCCTTTACGGCATCCCAATGTTTCTTTCCAAGTGTAGCCATATAACGTGCCACAAACCCAACTACAAAAGTATCTGGATAGGTGGCTATCATGGCATACATAAGACTGGTCCACGGCTGATGCATAGGGAATCTTGGCCATCTCGGCCCTTGCTCATTCGCCTGTCTGCGAACAATTGTCTGTGGACAATCGGCCTGTGAAACCTTCACATAAGAAGGTAATGGACAGCCAATAGGCTTAACATCCTTCATGTGAAAGCACTCAAGGACTTTATGAATATACTCCCTTTGTGACAGATAGAGTAGTCCCTAAGATCGATCACGCGTAATGCACATACCAAGTATATGAGAGGCCTGTCCCAGATCTTTCATCTCAAAGCTCTTTTTGAGTTGAGCCTTAAGAGCATCTAGCTCCTCATGAGTTGTCCCTGCTAAAAGCATGTCATCCACATAGAGTACCAAAATTAGTAAAGAACCGTCACGGGCTTTCTTCGTGTACAAGCACAGATCCATAGCACTGCGGCTATAGCCCTGTGACTACATGAATGCATCAAACTTATGGTACCATTTCCTAGGTGTCTGCTTCAAGCCATATAGACTCTTCTTTATTTTTCACACTAGGTGTTCCCTGCCAGGGTCTGCAAAGCCCTTAGGCTACTCCATGTAAATCTCATCATGCAATGTTGAGATGACAAGCTCAACACATGCGGACATTGATGGTGGATCACCTGGTTAGATGGGTCCACACATCTACACTTAGCACATCCGTGGTCATTATGACTCTCACATGGCCACTAACTCATTACTTATTATATTCAGGTTGTTACACCTATTTACAGCTGGCATAGTTATAGTGCCAATCGACTAGTGTAGTCGGTTATGCATTGTTTGACTTAATATGCCACTTTCCTTTGTGTTGTATCTTATCTATACTTTGTGTACATTGTAAAGTGTGTGGATGAAGAAGAAAAAACCAGCAAGAAAACGTTTTGGTCTCCATCTCTCTTCTTGTCTCTTGAGTGAGCTTCTCCTTGTGCAATCTGTGTGTGTTCGGTGCAGCATCTTGAGCAAGTCCCCCCACCACGCAATTCTTGACATGCAAGTCCCCATGTAAAAAAGTCATCTTGACGTCCATCTGGTATAAGTCCATTTCAAGCTTGCAACCAAGGCCAAGACTAAGCGTAGGGTGGTCATCTTAACCACAGGAGAAAAGACTTCATCAAAGTCGACACCATGCTCCTGCTTAAAACCCTTAGCAACCAATCGAGCCTTGTATGCCGGCTTGGGGTGTCTAGGGGACTTCAGCTTATACACCCACTTGCATGGAAAAGCCTTCTTACCCTGAGGCATGGAAACCAAATCCCAAGTCTGATTCTTATGCAATGATTCAAGCTCAGATTGCATAGCCCTCTCCCAAGAGTGATAATCACCCCTACGCATAGCCTCATCATAAGTGAGAGGCTCTCCGGCATCTGTAACCAGTACATAATCCATAGAGGGTACAAAATGGTCAAGAGATCATCTATCTCTAATATAACACCTCAATCCATGCTCTGCTGCCTGACCAACATCCTGTCTAACATCAGCATGTCTAGCATCTAGGCCATGAGCATCAGGTGATGCTGCGCATTGTCTAGCTGGTCGTGCAGCAGGTTGAAGGGGAGCAAGTGGCTCCTCCTGAAAGATAACTCTACGTACCTCAACCACTTTATTAGGCTGCAAATGCATTTTGTCCTCATGAAAGATGACATCATGGCTACGGATCACTTTTCGCACCTATGGATCCCATAGACGGTAACCCATCTCTCCTGCATCTCCATGGCCAATGAAAATGCATTTGACACTTTTAAGATCCAGCTTATTGCGTTTGACCTTGGGCACATTACAGAATGCTTCACATCCAAAGACACGCAAATGATCATAAGAGGGGGGCTTGCCTGCCCATACCTCCTCTGCAATTTGAAAGTCAATGCCACTGCAAGGCGACCTATTAATGAGATGCACTGCAATAGTAGTTGCCTCAGCCCAAAAAGTGTTGTGGTAAGCCAGCCTGGCTAAGCATGCTACAGACCCTTTCCTAAATGGTTCTATTCATGCATTCAACCATTCCATTCTAAGGGGGTGTAAGGGGAAATCAATTGACACTTAATACCCCACTCATCACAAAATTGCTCAAAAGCACGTGATACATACTCACCCCCATTATCTGACCTTAGGCATTTGAGCCTTTTCCTAGACTGGTTCTTTGCCAATGCAAGCCAATGTTGAAATGTGTCTAAGACATCGGATTTTCTTTTTATGGGATAAGCCCAAACCTTACATGAGTAATCATCTATGAAAGTAACAAAGTAATTTGCCACACCAAGTGACTGACAGGGTGTGGCCCACATACATCTAAGTGCATAAGAGCCAAGGGCTCACCCATGCATTTCTTACCAGACTTTTTATCCGTATTTCTAGTCTGCCTGCCATACAAACAATTATCAACAAGAATTAAAATGCGAAGAGTCAAAAAGTGGAAGATACTGCAAAGCATTGAGCATTTTCATTTCTTTAAGAGACATATGCCCCAAACGAGCATGCCAAAGGGATACATGGGGAATAGAACCCACAGACAAAACATAGTTCAATGTAGCTCCTAATACAAGTAAGGGATAGAGGCTACCAGACTTGGCACCTCTTGCAAGTACAAGCCTGCCACGAATAATCTTCCATGCAAAGTCTCCAAAAGACACAAAATACCTTGCATCATCAAGCTATCCAGTTGACATAAGGCTACAAGTCAATGCAGGTACATGGCATACATCATGCAAAACAAAAGAATTGCCACAAGAAAACTATAGCCTAACATCTCTAATGCCCATAACGTCAAGAGACCTGTTATCCAAGACGCACAGAACCAAACATGGTACGATAGGTATGAAACCAATCTCGACAAGGTGTCACATGAAAGGACGCACCCGAATCCAAGAGCCAGCACTGCACATACATAGAATGTATCTCAGAAGCATGTAAGGCATTGCATGAAGAAGCTACAAGTTTGTAATCATCATCTGAATCAGTGGCATGCATGACATTAACCTCTTCTATCTTCACAGTAGACTTTGCATGTACAATACTCGCTCAGAAGACTTGTCCTGCACTTTTTCTTTTCCCTTTTCCTTACGCTTATCATCGTGCATTTTATGGCATTATGGCCTAATATATCCTGCTTTTCCACAATAATGACAGGTAAGATCAAACTTCCATCCATGGGACTTACTGCGACCATGTGACTTGGACCTGGACTTCTAAGAGCCCCTGCCCTTATGATCATTATCATGCCTACCATTTCTGCTACCTCTAATAGTCAATGCATGTGAAGAGCAAGAAGCATCATTGTTTCTCCTGTTGATTTCCTCAGTCAATAAAGCACTCTCAACATCTTTGATTTTCAACCCACCAAGCTTGTTCGTGCATATGGCAGTACACAAGACATCCCGTGATTCAGGCAAGGTGCCAACAAGCAGAAACAACGAGTACAAGTTGTCTTTGAACTCAATACCCTGTGACAACAAACTTTTCATGATAGCATGAAACTAACTGAAATGAGATGAAAGGGAGGTCCCCTCCTTCATGCAAAGGTCCATTAACTTCTTCAGCCAATACATCTGTGATGCAGGACTTTGCTGTGTATAGAGCTCCCGAATCTTCTCCCATAAATCCCATGCACTCTGATTTTCATCTTCAACAACATTATGATGGACCTCTTCTGAGAGTGACAAAATAATGGTAGACTTGCATAGCTCATCAACTTCCATCCAAACATCATCATCCATATCCTCAGCTTTAACACCCTTGAAACGCAAGGGTTTAATCTGTAACTTTTGCACCAAAACCTGCCATATTTGGGACTTCCAATACCCATAGTTGATACCATCCAACTTTGCAATGTTAAAGAGATCTGTATCTTTCAGATGACCAGCTATACTGTCCCAAATCAAAGCAAAAAGACAAAATTGCAGGTTGCTGTAATTAGCAAAAAATGTACTAAAATCACTGCTAAAACTAGCTGAAGGGGTGGATTTCACCAAGAGAAGCACTTGTCCACCAAATATAACCAAGATAACATCAAATAGTTGTCAAGATTGTGGGAGAGAAGGAAGGAGTCTCACTTGTAGCTTTCTTGCTTGCACAATGGGGGAATACACACAAAGGTGGAGGCTGAAAACAGTTTTCCTCTTCTTAGTTGTGTAAGCCAAAAGAACTCAAATACAAAGAAATAGAAGAACCCTATATATGGGTCTCAAACCAAACTCAACTAACTAAGGTGGCATACTAACTGAGCCACGAACTAGAGTAGATAAGGATAGCTATCATGTAGCTATTATTCATGGGCGGTGTACCAACCGCATCTGCAAAACTGACAAGTCGGTGACATAAATGCACAATGGTCACCCTGGCATATCACGAGTGGAGCTCGATATCTCAACACTCCCCCTCGAGCTCAATCCCAATTCCTGCACACCAAGTAGGTCTCTAAACTTGCGCAGCTTCTCTACGGCCAATGCCTTCGTAAATATGTCAGCTACCTGATCCTCTGTGCTGACATAAACTAGATCAATAAGACCTAGTAAAACCCTCTCCCGCACATAGTGATAATGCACCTCAATGTGCTTTGTTCTAGCATGATAGACTGGGTTATTTGCCAAGTGTATACTACTCATGTTGTCACAATAAATGACAAGTGGCCCATCTGTAGGCTGATGCATATCATAAAGTAGCTTATGCAACCAAGCTACCTCACATGCAACCATTGTTGCACCCCTGTACTCAGCTTCTGTGCTCAACAAGGCAACTGTAGGTTGTTTCTTGCTGCTCCAAGTGACTGCAACACTCCCAAAAGAGAACACATATCCACTGGTAGATTGTCTATCAGAAATGCTACCAGCCCAATCAGCATCAATGTATCCATGCAGCTGTATCTGAACCCTAGTCTCATAAAATAGTCCATACTGCAATGTGGACTTCACATACCTGAGTATGCGTCTAGCCGCATCCAAATGCGGTTTCCTTGGAGCCTACATAAACTGACTTACCAATCCAACAGCATAGCTCAAATCTGGCCTGGTAATAGTCATATAAATCAAACTTCCTACTATGCGTCTGTACATAGTAGGGTCTTCCAAACGCTCACCTGCATCTGCACTCAGCTTCACATTCTGCTCCAAAGGAACTGAGATAGGCTTACAGCCTATCATCCCATATTTGGACAACATGTCCAATCCATACTACCTTTGTAAGAGCTGTATCCCACTTGGTGATCTAATCACCTCAATGCCCAAGAAATAACGCAGCTCTCCCAAATCCTTTATCTCAAACTTCTGCTTCAATAGCATTTTCACATGAAGGATATCTTCATCACTGTCACTTGTCATAATCAAATCATCAACATAAATGACAAGTAGCATAATACCTTTCTCTATTTTTCTCACATAAGGTGAAAAATCTGCCTTGGAAATCTGAAAGCCAATAGTGACAAGATATTGTCCTATATTGTCAAACCATGCTCTAGGTGCTTGCTTCAAGCCATACAATGCTTTCTTCAACTTGCAAACAAACTCAGGATGAACAGCATGCACATAACCTGGTGGCTGCTCCACATATACCTCTTCTTGCAAATCACCATGCAAGAAGGCATTCTTTACATCCATATAATGTAAAGACCATTCCTTTGATGCAGCCATAGCAATGACTGCTCTTACGGTTGCCATCCTTGCAACCGGACTGAATGTTTCTTCATAATCAATGCCATATGTTTGTGCATACCCTTTGACTACTAATATTGCCTTGTATCTGTTCACAGAACCATCTGCATTGTGCTTCACCTTATAAATTCACTTACAACCAATTGCATTCTTACCTTTAGGCAAAGGTACCAATTCCCATGTAGCATTTATCTCCAAGGCATCCATTTCTTCATCCATGGCTTTCTCCCATTTTTCTTTTCCCATGGCTTGCTCAAAAGAAGTGGGTTCTGGTTCCTGTATCACTTTGACCATATATGCATAGTGAATGGCTGTAAATCCATCATATTTCAACCTATCCATAGGATACCTAGCTCTGGTAGACCTGCGCAAAGTAGGTTCACTCCCAGGTGCTCTCAAAACATCCCTGGTCTTCCTTACTCTAGGTGTAACAATAGAAGGAATACCCAACTCATCATTAATGCTCTGTTTTAAGCCACTGGATTCACCATCCACATAAGAGTGACCTGCATTCACATCAAACATGGGCCGATCTACCTTCTCTTTTCCTTTTCGTGATACCTGAATACCATTATCTGCATTGCTTTGAGAAGATTCTCCTTATCTCAATCTGCCTGTCCATGGTGAAGAATATGAACCACTGCTAGAGGACGCTCCATGTCCACTAATATTTTGTGACTGCTGCTGTGAATTATGTGCAGCATTACCATTTTGTGCATCTACATCATCAATCACATTTACTGGTTTATACCAGCTACTCATCTCATCAAAAACAACATCTCTGCTCACTGTAAACTTACGAGTAGAAGGGTTATAGCATCTATACCCTTTTTGCTGCACAGAGAGTAACCAATAAAGATGCACTTCTCAGCTTTTGGATCCAACTTGGATCTCAACTCATTTGGCACATATACATAGGCAATGCAACCAAAAATTTTCAAATGAGAAATATCTGGTTTCCTACCAGTATACCTCTCCTCTGGATTCATCCCATGTATTGCTGCAGTGGGAGTCCTGTTCATTATGTAGATTGCTGTAGCAACTGCTTCAGCCCAGTAAAAATCCAGTAAAAATTTGGTAGGTCTTTTTCATTAAGCATGGCACAAGATACCTCTCCAATATGCCTATTTTTCCTTTCTGCAATTCCATTTTGCTGTGGGGTATGACTACATGAATATTGCTGCTTTATGCCATGCTCTTGCAGGAACCTTGCAAACTCATTAGAGAGGTACTCTCCCCCTCCATCTGACCTTAGGCATTTTATTTGTAGGCATGTTTCTTTTTCAACCATAGCTTTAAGAGTTTTGAAATGCCCAAAAACTTCACTTTTCTTTTTCATAAAATACACCCAAACTTTTCTACTATAGTCATCAATAAAAGTGACAAAATAATGACAGCCTCCAAGAGATGCAGCTTTAGTAGTCCACACATCAGAGTGGATTAATTTTCCAATGGCTTTTTACTTTCTTGAACATGTCTAGGAAATAGTTTCCTTGCCTATTTTCCAAACTGACAAGCTTCACATACCTTATGCATTCCTGCAACCTTGAATTTTGGCAATCCTGCAACAATATTTTGGGCCTGCATTGATTTAAGTCGATGTACATTAACATGACCAATGCGTTTATGCCAGATATCAATATCTGCAACTACACCGGTCCCATGTGCAAACGTTGCTGCACTCAATTCAGACATGTCTGCATCCAACGTAAACGTTCTGCCCTTCTTCTTTCCTTTTGCTATCAAGTGACCTTTATTTTTCATATCCTCAACAAAGCATCCATGAGGATTAAATCTGACCTGCAAGCCCTGCTCAACCATTTGACCAACAGAAACCAGATTCTTGGTGATATTCGAGACATGAAATACATCGGACAAGTATTTCTTTTTCCCATACTACATAGACAAAGGAATTTTTCCAATCTGCACAATAGGATGTGCAATATCATCACCAGTCTCCACAAATCCTGGTTTTTCCATTTTCCTTGCATCCTCCATCCATTCTGCATGACCTGTCATGTGGTTTGATGTACCTAAGTCAACATACCACATATCATTGCTTTCTTTTGCACTTGTCATAGAATTGTTCATGTGGTGCACCATAAACAAATGCTCATTTCTGTCATCACCCTGTCTACTAGAAGATGCATAATTTCCTTGTTGTAGTTTTCCATTCATGATGTCATTCTGCTTTTTATAGCAGTCTTTAGCCATATGACCCATTTTACCACAGTAGTAGCATTCAACATTACTGTTTGCATTTTGGCCTCTTTGCCATCCACCATGACCTCTTTGACTCTCCCTGTCTCTAGAGTTACTACGTCCTCCTCCATAGGGCTGGTTTTCTTGAGTCTGCTGCATATTCTGATTTCTACCACGGCCTCCAAATCGGCCTCCTCTACCTCTACCTGTTGAGATGACAAGCTCAACACATGCGGACATTGATGATGGACCACTTGGTTAGATGGGTCCACACATCTACACTTAGCACGTCCGTGGTCATTATGACTCTCACATGGCCACTGACTCATTACTTATTATATTCAGGTTGTTACACCTATTTACAGCTGGCATAGTTATAGTGCCAGTCGACGAGTGTAGTCGATTATGCATTGTTTGACTTAGTAGGCCACTTTCCTTTTATGTTGTATCTTATCTATACTTTGTGTACATTATAAAGAGTGTGGAAGAAGAAGAAGAAATCAGCAAGAAAACGTTTTGGCCTCCATCTCTCTTCTTGTCTCTTGAGTGAGCTTCTCCTTGTGCATTCTGTGTGTGTTCGGTGCAGCATCTTGAGCAACTTCCCCCACCACGCGATTCTTGACATGGTATCAGAGCCGCACCACTAAGAGAGGCTAATTTCGAAGGTTGAAGCAAAGGAGAAGAAGCAAGGTTCGAGCAAGCAAGCCATGGGTAAGAAGCTCTCCCATCCTTCCACTCTTTCTCTTGGATAGTGCTTGTGGAGGCACCGGAAGCAGGGCAGAGCAAAAATCTCAGATTGCAGTGAGATTTGGTGTGCGCGAAGAGCACTGTATATTCTGCAGATTAGCCCTTTAGGACCTTCCTGCAGTTATTTTGGGCATTTGAGGCCGTTTCAGGGTCCGTTTTAGAGCCGCAAGGTTGCGGACAGCAGTTTCAGGGTACGCTGTGACTTTGGCTATATCGACTGAAAAGTGAGTGCGCAGGTTACAGATTTCAGATCTGTAAGATCAAAGGTGTTTATCAGTGAGTAAACACAAGGTTTATCTGCAAACTAGTTACAGATTGCATGTATTGTTGAGCAGACAGTGAAAAAGGCTGTCTGGTGTATTGTTGTGCACTACAGGTCGAGGGTTGCAGAAGATTTTCTTGCTGTTTGGTATTATTCTTGTGATAATGGCAGAGAATAGTGGAAGCCCCATCATTGAGAAGCTCGACAAGAACAACTATCCTTCATGGAAGTTCCGTGTCACGAACTTTCTTATTGGAAAAGGCCTCTACGAGTTCGTTTCAAGTGAAGAAAAGGAGCCGGAGGTGAGTGATCCTCCAACTGCAAAAGAGACAAAGGCACGAAAGGAATGGAATGCAAAGGATAAAAAGGTCATGTATTGGTTGTCTGCAGTAATTGACAATAATATGCTGGGACACATTAGAAATGCAGAGAATGCATATGCAGCTTGGACCATACTTGAAAGTATGTTTTCTGTAAATACAAAGGCACGAAAGATTCAACTCAAGCAAGAGTTGAATACATTGAAGAAAGGGAAGATGTCTATCAATGAGTATGCATTGAAGGTAAGGAGCATTGCAGATGCCTTGGCAGCAATTGATACAATGCCCGATGATGATGATTTGGTGTCATCTACCTTGGGTGGACTTAACAATGAAAAGGCTTGGAAGTCTTTTGTAACTTCCGTATATGTCAGAAAGCCATTTCCGGATTTTGATGAGTTGGTCTCCCTTATGATCACTGAAGAGATCAACATGCAGAGTGAGACATCTGAAAGAAGTGGTGAACAGGTCCAAGCTTTCTACTCCAGTTCAGGAAGGGGACATGGCAGGTTCTCTTCAAGAGGCCGTTGTACAGGACGTGGTAGTGACAACCAGCAAAATAGATTGAATCAGAAATTTGGCGATATGCAGGTTTCAGGAGGTCGTGGTAACTTTAGAGGCAGGGGGAGCTTTAGAGGAAGAGGTGGATGGCAGAACAGAGGTTCTAACAACTCTAGTATTGTGTGCCACTACTGTGGCAAAACAGGTCATATTGCAATCCAATGTTATGCTAAGAAAGATGATATCCATAGTGGTAAGTTGCAGCAAGGAAACTATGCATCGTCTTCACGACAGAATGAAGACAAAAATGAATGTCTGTTTGTTATGCAGTATATGCTAAATGCTGTTACAGGAAAGGGAGCACATGATGATGTTTGGTATGTTGATTCAGGTGCATCCAATCATATGACCAACCATGCATAATGGTTTGGAGAGATGCAGAATTTGCAGAATGTAGGTTATGTGCAGACGGGTGATGGCTCATGCCACCCAATTTCACACGTTGGAAAAGTTCCCTTGTCCTTGCATGATGGTAAGACAAAGAGTCTTTCAGATGTATTACATGTGCCACCTATTACAAAGAACTTGGTGTCAGTCGGAGCAAGGGCTGCAAGTCAGATTTAATGCAAAGGGCTGCTTTGTAGAAGATTTCAATGACAAGTGCAGGTTGGTAGCAAAGGTAAGTAGAGTTGGACGTATGTTTACTCTGGACGCTGGAATTCCTACTATGAATGCTGCTATGTATGCCAAAGGAAAAGGTGTTGTTGCAGACATTGAAATTTGGCACAAACGCATTGGACATGCAAATGTACAAAGGCTGAAATTAATGCAGTCCAAAGGGTTGGTTACAGGTTTGCCTACATTTAGAGTTGCAGAATTTCAGAAGGTATGTGAAGCATGTCAGTTTGGTAAGCAGGCAAGACAACCTTTTTCACATGATAGAGATGTAAGCAGAAATATCCTTGATGTTGTGCATACAGACATTTGGGGGCCTACACAAAATGTATCTCTTGGAGGCAGTTCATACTTTGTCACATTCATTGATGATTGTTCTAGAAAGCTGTGGGTATATTTTATGAAGGAAAAGAGTGAAGCGTTTGAGCACTTTAGAAGTTTCAAGGCTGCAGTTGAAAGAGAAACAGGCTTGAAAGTAAAGTGCTTGAGGTCAGATGGAGGGGGAGAGTACCTCTCAAATGAGTTCAGTGATTTTCTGAGGTCTCATGGGATAAAGAGACAGTTCACATGCAGGTATACCCCACAGCAAAATGGGGTTACAGAAAGGAAAAATAGGCATATTGCAGAAGTTGCACGCGCCTTGATGGCTGAAAAGAATATGCCTAAGCATTTTTTGTCTGAGGATGTTCATACTGCTGTTTATATTATGAACAGAACTCCCACAGCTGTAGTTCATGGTATGACCCCTGAAGAATGTTTTACAGGTAAGAAGCATGATGTTTCACACTTGAAAGTGTTTGGCTGCATTGCGTATGTTCATGTGCCAGATGAGTTGCAGAGGAAACTGGATCCAAAGGCTGAAAAGTGTATCTTTATTGGATACTCTTTAGAGCAGAAAGGGTATCGCTGTTACAACCCTGCCACATGTAAGTTCAGAGTGAGCAGGGATGTCATCTTTGATGAAATGAGCAGTTGGTATGCATCTAGTGGTGATGCATTGGATGTTGATGATGATCATGATACTCATGTGCAGGCTGAAAAGCAAGAATCACGAACTCTTAGTGGACCAGAGACATCATCTAGTAGTCCTTGATCTGGGAGACTAAGGAGTACCTCTACATCTTCAGGTGAATCTAGTAGCACTACAGGTAAAGACAAAGGAAAGAATAAAGTGTCAGAAGGCATTGATGTAGTTCTTGATGGAGACTCCAGTGGCTCAGAGAGCTTGGATGATGAGCTTGGCATTCCTTCAGTGAGGACTCCAGGTGTGCAGAGAGCACGCATTAATGCAAAGACTCCATTGAGTGATCCAGTGGTACATAGGTCTAGCAGGGTGAGATACCTTGTTAAAAGATTTGGTTTTGAAGGTTATGCAGCTCATCATAATGCTTATATGGTGAAACTAGTTGAGGATGTTGAGCCCACATGTTTTGAGGAGGCTGTTGGTCATGCTCATTGGGATGCAGCAATGGATGAGGAGATGGCTGCATTAGAGGCCAATAAGACTTGGGATCTAGTATCATTGTCAAAGGGAAAGAAAGCTATTGGATGTAAATGGGTTTATAAGATTAAGCACAATGCAGATGGTTCTATTAGCAGGTACAAAGCTAGGCTGGTTGCAAAAGGCTATGCCCAAACATATGGCATAGATTATGATGAAACCTTCAGTCCAGTTGCTAGGATGGCAACTATCAGATGTGTGATTGCTTTGGCAGCAGCCAAAGGTTGGAGGTTGCAACAAATGGATGTAAAGAATGCCTTCTTGCATGGTGATTTGCAGGAAGAAGTGTATATGGATCAGCCAGCAAGTTATGAAGATTTAGAGCATCCCACGTATGTGTGCAGGTTGAAGAAGGCACTCTATGGGCTCAAGCAAGCACCTAGGCATGACAAGATTAGAGAGTATCTTGTCAATATTGGTTTTTATGTTTCTGATGCTGATCACTCACTTTATGTGAGAAAGGGAGATGCAGGTTTGGTCATCATAGTCATCTATGTGGATGACTTGATTATTACAGGTGATAGTGATAGTGGGATTGCTGAAGTCAAGGGCTGTTTGAAGATGAAGTTTGAGATGAAGGATCTAGGTGAGCTAAGGTACTTCCTCGGCATTGAGGTGATCAGATGTGATGATGGTATATGGCTGTCCCAAAGACAATATGGCTTGGATATGTTGTCCAAGTATGGTATGACAGCATGCAAACCACTTTCAGTTCCGTTGGAGCAGAATGTAAAGTTGAGTGTTGATGTTGGGGATGAGATAGAAGACCCTACTATGTTCAGGAGGATAGTGGGGAGTTTGATCTACATGGCCATTACAAGGCCAGACTTGAGCTACGTTGTTGGTCTTGTAAGTCAGTTTATGCAAGTACCTAGAAAGCCACACTTGGATGCAGTCAGACGCATATTGAGATATGTGAAGTCCACATTACATTATGGACTTTTCTATGAGGCAGGTACAGATGTGCAGGTGTTTGGATACACAGATGCAGATTGGGCTGGTAGTATGTCTGATAGAAGATCTACCAGTGGATACATGTTCTCTCTTGGTAGTGCAGCAGTTGCATGGAGCAGAAAAAAGTAATCTACAGTTGCTTTGTCAAGTACAGAGGCTGAGTATAGAGGTGCTGTTGTTGCAGCATGTGAGGTAGTATGGCTGCAAAAACTATTGGCTGATTTGGATGTGCAGATGGAAGGTCCAGTTGTTATTTATTGTGACAACATGAGCAGTATACAGTTGGCTAGGAACCCTGTGTATATGTTGGTGTTAGTCAGGTTGCTTTAGACCAACATCTTGATAATTTTAGTAAAGACCCTATAGTGGATCTTGATGTTTGGTTCAATGAGGACATTATTGCAATCCTAAAGGTTAGATTATCAGTGTACGCTACATCATGTGAGGATGGATTTACAAAATGAAGATATTGAACTACCATGCTCATTTGTGTTCCAACTTAATAACAAATGAATAAGTTTTAATATCATATTATATCCACTTAGGTGTATATTTGATTCCACTTCCTGATTATTAAACATTGGCAATATATTTTTTGTAGATATCAACAAGGAGAGAGATGAATATACAATGAAAGGATATTGAAGAAAAGATCTCTTTACTATCAATATAAAATACATGTATAAATTTTTATAAAATTAAAATTAGCCATCTCCATGACTTATACACACATGGGCTTACAAACAATGAGGAAAAGCTTTTTTTTTTTTTGAGAACTTTGCTCAGGAGAAGGGACATCCTTTTTAGGAGTCCGTTTTCCTTTCTTTGATGCTTTGGTTGCATTGGGTGTTGAAGGCATTGCTTCATCTCTGTTGCAGTTACATGCACCTCCTCTCCTTCAATGTCCAAGCCTCCACTATTGTCCATTCTTGTCGGTTGCATACAATTGCCCATTATGTACTTCATGACCTTTGCTCTTATATACCAAACATGCTCACTTGTATAGCAATCCCTTGTAAATTGTCATACATTTGTAAGAAAAGATTTTTAGTTCATTGTTATTTTTTGCAATGGACTATATTATTATTATCAATGGACTATTTTGCAACAAACCTCAATCTTAAAGTTTAGTATCTTTCACATTACCTTTATAAGTTTATCTTCATTGAGATAAACAAACCTAAGTAATCTTCTGGCATTTTCAATTACTCTCCAGCCACAAGAGTGACTATCATCCTAATGAGGACACTGCAATCAACGATATAAAGAAAAACTATAAAACTTGTTTATGGTAGTTTATAGAATAAATTTTCTTATTATGTTCCAACCATTCAAATGAAGACCTTACAGCATCTTCTTTATACTGCATTGTTGCAAGTAAATCAGAAGCCATGGGAGGCTTTTTCTCTAGCACTTCAATCAATCTTTTTATAGCTCTGTACCAAAAAGATAATAAAATTTAGAGTAATTACAAAAAGAAAGATCAAAATATCAATGAGACCTTGGATTATATAAGTTACAACTTGGCATTTCCATGGATTCCTTTCATAGAATTGATGAGGAAACATTGCCTCTCCACACAATCTATTCCAATTAGGCTCCAATGAGTATTGAAAACAAAAATATTTAAATAATCTAGCAAAACAAGATCTCATAAAATCTAACAAAATATCAAATTATTTACTTTTCATTGTATGGAATTAGAAGAAGCTCCAAAGTTTCAAAGTCAATTGAATTGAACCAATGGTCAAATGCACTTGCATCAAGCTTAGTCCTCATATAGTATGAGATAGATGGATCAAAAACCCCAAATTTTTGTTGTATATCAAAGGGGAGCTCATGCATCACACACCTAACAAAGAAATGGATATCATAGTGAGAATCAACATGAAAGCCTATTGCTAGAAAAATATAGTGAGTAAAAATAAATTTTGATATATTATACCTCATCCCAGCAAGAAGAATAGAGTCATTTACTTGTCTCATTTTATTCTTGAGGATTTGAATACAGTCAAAGTAAAAAACATCATATCAGATCTTTTGTTAATATCACTAGGAAAAAAGTAACAAACATTGAAGCCCTTAGGGTCAGCCCTTTCAAGAAGGGTAGATAGTTGTTCTTCAAAAGATAGGAGCTGCTATGATTTCTTTTCTTCTTCCTTCTTTCTTTTATACTTCCTCCATTTATTTTCTTGCTCTTCTATGGCCTTTTCATCTTTCTCATGTAGTTTTCTATCTTTTTCATGTGTGATATCTTCAATCTTAGGACCTGGATCACCTTTCTTTTTTCTATATGGAGGCACATTTAAAATATTGAAAGCCTTCGCATCAGAAAAGAGAACTGGCTCAAGGATCTTTGAAAACCTATATCTCAACGTCCAAAGAATAATAATGTATTTGTCCATAAGTGTAAGCCTATGTGCATGAGCAGCACATATATAGAAATCTAGAAAAAACTCAATCAAAAAATCTTATGCAGCCTCTTGAATGCAATTGAGAGTTGCCTTTGTTCATCTAAAACAATCAAGTCTATGCTTGTCACAAATTTCCTTGACAAGCCTCTGAAAAGGTGGTTTTGGAATTGCATTATCCGGAGCCTTCATTGCACTTCTAATCTCCTTTAGACATCTAACGTACTGTGAAAACTTTCTCCTTGACTTTGATTTCCTTGTAAGTTTGGAAGGCTTGTAGGACTGAAGCAAGACCTCTAGGATCAACTTTTTGCTTTCTTGTAGTAGCCTTAGTTCTAGCCATCTGACATCTTCAAATAAAACAAAAAACAACTCAAAATTAGGAAAGATCCCCAAAATCTAATATAATGTCATTTGCAATCACTTAATGGTAAACAAACACTACTCAAATAGTTTCAATCCCAAGCCAATCATATATTTACACTTTGATAGTAACTTATTTGATCAAATGATAAAATTAAACTTTAATAATTCATCAAAGTTCTGCTAACCTTCCAACTTGACTTTCTATTGAACAATTAGCCCTCTGACTTATGAAACGCGATATGGGACTTCTAGGTAAGGGAGACATATGCTTTTTCAAGTTTCATACGTCACCTTTTTTTTGTGTGAAAATTTTGGTCAAATTCAAAAACAATCTGAAAAATAAGTCTGTAAGCAAGTATAATATGATTTTGCTATTGAACTTGTCAAGATCTTTTAAATTTGTTGTTTCTTGAATATAGAAGCATAGTAATCAATGCATTTAGTTACTCAAACCAATCTTAGCATAAGATTGAGCTATTTTAATCATTTGTAGAGCCCTTCTCGATGTATAAAATGTGAGATGGCAAATTTGCATGGGGAGAGCTATGCCTTATCACATTTTAGTTGTCAAGCTTTTTTGAAGAATTTTTTTTGACAGGTTAAGAGAAAATTTCAAAGATAATTTCGGTAAAATGAACATTGCTATTGAACTTACTGAGAATTTTTAAGAAAATTACATTTCTGAGATTTTACTACGTTTTGTGCGAGGTGATAAAATCTTACCTTGTCTAGAGGGTGCTGAAGAATTTTTGGCTGTGACAAAGTCACCTCATGCTAGTGTTTCGTAGGAGGGAAAGGGCTTGGTCTCTTCGAAAAAACACCTTTGTGGTCTGAAAATTGGTTTTAAAAGGACCTTTGTTCACATGTGTGGCTGCTATAATACGCATAAACTTGGCACGTGCACCACGTAGAACATTGTTGCCTCGAAACTTGTGCTACATGTCACTGATATTTTCAGACATGATGGTGCTTTTATGGCACCAATTTTTAGTGTAAAAGAAAACTTTTAGCCATTTCATTTTCATTATAAATATAGCTCTTCTGAACGAGTGCATGGTTTTTGTTCTGAACAAATGCATGGTAACCATTATACAATAACTCAGGCTTGTGTTTATGCAAATTTTTCTTCCAAGCAAATTGATTTCTCTTCTACAACCATATCCTCAACAAAGTACTGCAACCCCAAAGTAAGCATATTCTCAACAAGGCCCATTTATATTGAGGAAGAAATGTAAGTTTTGGATAACAAACTTATATTATCACTATTTTTCTGTAATCTTTGAAAAATAGTTCAATGAGTATTTGGAGGAATCAAATATCATTAAATTGATATTTTTTATTTGAAATGATTGATTGTCATATGAAATGAGAAATTGTCAACCTCTAGAGGGTTTTGAAAACCAGTTTTCACGTTTCATAAATCCTCTAGCTAAAATAGTGTATGCCTGATGTAATGCGAAATGTTATGCTTGCTTTGTTGCCCAAAGGGTCAATTCACATTTCATAAGCCATTGTTGTTTTGTTTTGTACAATTTAACATGTATGCTATGTTATCCAAGCATTTGCAAATATGGAGTATGATATATGGATTTAGATATCCAAGATGAATGAAATATATTGTCATTATGGCTCATTGTTCTAGTTTCACATTGATGGCTTGCCCAAGTTTTCTTCGTGAGCATGTCATACATAGCTTAGAAATTTTTTTGGCTATGAGCAAATGTAAATTCATATATTGTTTCTCTAAACTTGTGTTGTTGTTTCAGGATTGGGATTTGTGAGTAATCGGGATGACTAAAAGGAAGTTTTCTCTAGAGGGAATGGAGGAAGAGGATCTGAAGGATATCTGTGATGAGAAGCTCTTTGATTTCCTCCATGCAACTAGAAATTCATCCAAATTTGTTTACATAAGAGATATGCTTAATGTTCCTTTTGATTTGCAAGAGCTCTTGAAGGAACTTCAAGACAAACTGAAGGATTATAGGGAGTTTTATGATCGACATGTTGAAAGCCTAGAGATTGAGGGATTTGTCTATTACAATGATGTAGTGGATGATACCAATGCTAATAGAACAACTTTGCAACAAACAAGGTTTAGCCTTATTGATGAGAAATTCAAGAAGTGGGAAGCAGATTTCCCTTTTCATCGGAATCAACTGTGGATTTACGATTAGCTTAAATTGTGGATCCTTGTTGTGCCTAGAGGGACCTTTATTCCAATTTCTTGAGTTCAACTCTATTGCTGGGGATATGCAATATAGGCAAGGAGATTTGGATTTGGCTCTCTTTGATATATACATTTGAGTGTCTTTAAGTCACCAGCTATGTGCCATTCAATCTTGTAGTTCCCAAATCCTTCAACAAATAGCTCTTCTCCTACTTGTTGTCTCTTAATAACATTAGTTGTTGGGGGTAAAGGCGCCTTCGCCTAGCTGCTCATGTATTACTACATTGACAGTACCCACCACTACACACTGTAGGTGGCGGGCACTCGTCACAGTCACTTATTCTTTATTCTTTTAGTGGCAATTTGAATAAATGAAGGCCTGGCCACACATTGTGGTTGTTGGAGTTCCCATTTGTGTCTCTCCCTCTTCTTGCTCTTGCTCTCCGCCATAGCTCACTTTCAAGAAAGCTTCGATCCTTCTCATCTTTCAACTAGTATCACAGCGAGGCTTCCCAACTTCCTAAGCTTGGTTCGTGGCATTCTTAGCTTCCATTCAAATACCTACATCATTGGGCCTCCTTCCCGGCAGCCATAGTCGACCTTCTCGAGCTCCTGTCACTCTCCAGCTTCCCGAGCACCTTCCCAGCCTATTGAGGCACCCTCAAGGCATTGCTACAGAGGTATTGAAGTGTTCTTTTAGTGTTTTTCTTTAGTTCTTAGGTTGCAGTCAAACAGGGCAGCCATAGCTCAAACCCTTGGAGCTTGGATCTTGCTCCCTCTTGAATTTGGGCACTTGAGGCTTGTTGTGGGCCTCCCTGGGCACCCCTCGGAGCCTCCAACTACTACCATTGAGGCCACATGGATGCATAGGAGCAAAAGAAGGGATCAACAAATTTGCACCATTTTTTTGGCTGTTCTAAACATCACACTATAGCAGCTCACCTACTCATTGATGGCTATGTCATGCTTCTTCGGGCTTTGCAATGCACTTGTCAATGGTCTCTAGCTTTGGTTGAAGCCTCCTTGATCATTGACATCCATTTTGGGTCTGATTTGTACATTCCCAAGACTATTACAGTAGTCCCACAATCATGTTATGCAAAAGTAACATTGGCATCTAATGCTATGCTTGTTTGGGCACTTCTACTTAACATGTTTGGTACCTATTGATGCCCGATTGTTTGGGGGATGCAAGGCACATGTTATGCCATCATTTTGGACTGATTTTCTTGCTGAAAATACTTAGTTTTGAACAGTGAATTGCTGCTGTACCATAGTGGGCTGAAGCCTATTATCTCATGTTTGGTTATGCCTTTAGGTTTCAGGCTATGTCTTTGGGATATGCAATGAAGTATTGACCTTCGGGGTATGACATCGAACTTGTCTTTGGTTATGAAATGATTTTGAGCTTGTATTAAGCTCCAAATTGGTTGTTCTTCTCACTGACATTTGGCTTCAGTTGGCATGCTTTGGACCGGTCTATGCCTATTGTCACTGCTTGACATTTAGGCCTCTTGCATTTATGCTTTGTTTAGATATGGATGCCACTTGGTTTGCCCATGCTTGACAATTACTTGGAGCTTTATCTTTAGATATATTTGAGCATTTTGGATCTACTGGGCATTACATTTGGTTGTCAGTTACATGCTCTTTGAATGCCTTCAGGCTTATGCTTTACGGGTCTGAGATAGCTTGGGATTTATGCTCTGGATGTACCCTACTGGGATTTTGCATGTCTGATGCTATGTATTTGATGTATTAGAGCATTTCTTGCTCTCTTTGCATTAACTTCACTTATTGTGGGAGTCTCTTGGTACATTCGGATGTACACAGAGTCTTATTTATAGATGTGCTTGAGCTTGTGGGATAGTTACATGCATTTACTTTCTTGAGAGCTTTATGTCTGCAGTTTGTCTATAGTGGGCTGATTTGGTACGACTATTGAGGCAAGCACCTATCTCTGTCACAGGTTTGTTAGTTTTGTATGCATCTTGGATGGTTATGTATTGAGCTTCTTGCTCTATCAGTTGTGCTTGTGCTTAGTCTCTTCTCTTACCCCGAGACCCATTACATGCATGACTTCTAGTCCTATGAGATGTCTCTTGCCTGACAGGTGATTGGTTTGATAGTTCTTGGTATCTTCTTGCCCCCGGACACTCACTTTTGTATGTATCTTGCTACCTGGAAGTTGTAGTGACATATGTACCAGTGATTGCTTCATTTTGGGACAGTTTTACATACAGTTGTCATTTATTACAGCAAGCTGAAATCTATAGATTTTGAGCACTTCTATGAGGGTAACGCTTACTATTGTTGAGATATCGAGCTCCACTCGTGATATGCCAAGGTGACCGTTGTGCATTTATGTCACCAACTTGTCAGTTGCAGATGTGGTTGGTACACCGCCCATGAATAATAGCTACATGATAGCTCAGTTAGTATGCCACCTTAGTTAGTTGAGTTTGGTTTGAGACCCATATATAGGGTTCTTCTATTTCTTTGTATTTGATTTCTTTTGGCTTACACAACTAAGAAGAGGAAAACTGTTTTCAGCCTCCACCTTTGTGTGTATTCCCCCATTGTGCAAGCAAGAAAGCTACAAGTGAGACTCCTTTCTTCTCTCCTACAATCTTGACATGGTATCAGAGCCTTGTTCGTGGTAAGGAGCTCAAGAAAGCAAGCCAAGCTCGCGGTGTTCTGGTAAGAGGAGTAGTGTTGCTTTCATTTTCTATTTTGGGAGTAGATCTCTGCAGGTAGCACAGTCGAAAATTGCAAGAGTGCATTGTCTCAGGTTGAGACGCCCTTCGCGGTGAAGCAAGAGGGCAATATATGCTGCGGGTAAGGGCTTTAGCCCATGGTGACCCTGTTTTTTTGATTTGAGGCCATTTCGGGGCCTATTTTGAAGGTGGAAGTTTTCTGCACGGACTTAGGAAAAGGCCCTGTTTTATGCTGTGCGACCACTGTTCTACAGGTCGGTGAAAAGTTACCACAAAGATTGCATTGTATGCTTGTGTGCAGAGACATTAGGAGTTACAAAATCATCCTTGGTTCCTGTTTATGCAAAATCTTCACTAGGAAGTGACTATGTGGTCAAATACCACTTTCGCCAGTTTTGCAGATTTGCCCTTGTGAGGGTGAAGCTGTGTTTTTTGCAGTGTTCTGTAATGGCGTCTGATTCCCTTTCACAGATTGTCACTGAAAAGCTTGACAAGAACAACTTCCAAGCATGGAAGTTTAGAATTACGAATTTCCTTATGGGAAAAGGATATTGGGAATTTGTTGTTGCAGGAAATGAAGAACTAGTTCTTCCTGATATTCCCAATCAACAGCAAATGCAGGCATTTAAAGCATGGCATGAGAGAGCCAGGAAAGTTATGTATTGACTGTCTATCAGCATTTCAGACTCTATGATTGTGCATATTCAGGATGCAAGTACGCCAAAGGAGGCATGGGATACTTTGTCAAAAATGTATAGCACAAATACGCAAGCCAGGAAAATGCAGCTCAAGCAAGAGTTGCATAATGTGCAAAGAGAAAGTATGAGCATCAATGACGACCACATGAAGGTGAAAAAGATTGCAGATGCACTTGCTTCCATTGGGTCGCCAGTGGAAGATGATGATTTAGTTTCTGTGACCTTGAATGGTCTAGGAAAGGATTATGCACAGTTTCGGACATCCATTTCAGTTCGTGAAAGATTTCCTGATTTTGAGGAGTTGATTACTCTTCTAATTTCTGAGGAGCAAAGAAATGGTGGTGCATCTTCTTCAGGAGGAACTTCAAAAGAAACTGTCTTCTACTCAAATGCTGGAAGAGGTAGAGGCAGTGTCAAGAATCGCGTGGTGGGGGGAGTTGCTCAAGATGCTGCGCCGAACACACACAGAATGCACAAGGAGAAGCTCACTCAAGAGACAAGAAGAGAGATGGAGGCTAAAACGTTTTCTTGCCGATTTCTTCTTCTTCTTCCACACTCTTTACAATGTACACAAAGTATAGATAAGATACAACATAAAAGGAAAGTGGCCTACTAAGTCAAACAATGCATAACCGACTATACTAGTCGACTAGCGCTATAACTATGCCAGCTGTAAATAGGTGTAACAACCTGAATATAATAAGTAATGAGTCAGTGGCCATGTGAAAGTCATAATGACTACCGACGTGCTAAGTGTAGACATGTGGACCCATCTAACCAGGCGGTCCATCATCAATGTCTGCATGTGTTGAGCTTATCATCTCAATACTCCTCCTCAAGCTCAACTGCATCTCTGCAACTCCAAGTAAGCTTCGATACTTTTGAAGCTTCTCTGTACCCAATGCCTTTGCGAAGATGTCAGCTCTGCCATCTATTATAATAAAAGCAAAGGATGAAATTTTGAGTAGCAATCATATATTTACAAGCTATAGAGTCTTGATCTATCTTACATATAATTATTCCTTCTGTCCTAGTGTCCCATCCGTCACCAACAAATTGTATGACATGATCATATGAAAGCACTCAAAGCTTGAAAATACAAGCAAAGGAAGGGGGGATATTGATCCCCATTGGCTATGCTGTTGTATGGGGACAATATAAGAATTATCATTAAAAAATATTCCATTCTCTACAAGCTCTGTCTTCTCTCTACATTTGTACATTCTTTTCCAATCAAACCATGCATCACATCAATAATATCAACAATAGACTCGACCAGTTGCCATTCCTCAAGATTAGAGGGATAGACATCTACAAGACAAACAAACAAATGTTATAATGGAAAACCTTAAACCGAGTTCAAGAAAAGAAAGACTTTAAGAATCAAATTCTTAAAATTTGGTCTATACATTGGAAGATTTGAAGTTCCAAGTTCCAAATATAGCTCTCTATGCATTAACACATATTGCACCAATACCTCTTTTATGCTATTCTTATTTACTCCAAGCTTGAAATCTTGGATTCTACCCTTCCAAGCAGAAATGAACGAGCTATCATATCTTCGCATTTTTCCACGTTTTGCCTATTGCATGGTGATCCAACTACTTTTGCTAATGATTGTAGGAATCCATCTTCCATCTTTTTGGAATGAGTTAAACATTGATATGGATGTGATTTGGGAGCTTGGTGCCTTGTTGAAGGTTGAATGTCTGTATCCATAGCACAGAGAGAGAGAGAGGTTGGACGCCTTGTTGAATGTCGAATGTCTGTATCCATAGCACAGAGAGAGAGAGAGAGAGAGAGAGAGAGAGAGAGAGAGAGAGAGAGAGAGAGAGAGAGAGAGAGAGAGAGAGAGAGAGAGAGAGAGAGAGAGAGAGAGAGAGAGAGAGAGAACTAGGCTACCACACAAAGGAGGGAAAAACACGAGAGGGACAAAAGAAAGGAGGGAAAAAAATATGTGCCAAGCTTTTTACTAATTTGAATTTAGAGTAGACCTGTCATTATCATTAATCCAGACATATCATTAAATAAAAGTGGCCGAGACTGTATATCATTAATGCAAAGAATATCATAATCACAAATATAAGAGGCTAAAAATAGAAATTGATAATTTTATATATATATATTTTTTTTAATTTTTTTTTCTTTTTTAAAATAGAAGTTCTGTTACTATTGGTCTAGAGCACTCTCTTTCTATCTCTTAAAAGGCATTTTCGAGACCTTAAAACTCCCCTAATGGGTAGGCAATTTAGGTCTCAACTACTCTAGCATCAATTATGTGCTCAATGAAGTAATCAGCATTAATAATCTGCACCATGAAAGAAATAGAAACAAGTGAGCTATAGGTAACCACTTGGACCCTCAACCGACCCACAACAAGGCTAAGGTAAAAGACATACAAGACCTTATGGAAAATGTGAAGAAACAATAGCAAGAGCTCTTAAAATTAGTAGAGAACCTAAAGGGTTCTTGACCTTATCAACAAAATGTGTAGTGTATACATTGTGATAGAGACCACTTCCCTTCAAAATGCTCAAGGCTAGCATGCATATGCACTAATTGTCGATGCTTTGGTCATGAAGCTACATATTGCAGAGCTCCACGAAGACTTCCAAGACCTTATCCCAATTTTGGATATCCCCAATATAACCACGAAGCTACATATTTCAGAGCTCCACGAAGACTTCCAAGACCTTATCCCAAATTTGGATATCCCCAATATAACCTAGGTTTCAACTATCCAAGACTACCACAACCTCTAGATTTGCCATCTCCCCAAAAAGCAATAAAAAATGACAGAAAGCTAAAATCAACCTCTCTAGAATTCCAACGCCACCAAGCCCAATCATTACTCATCTCTCACAAGTGATGTGCACATTATGTTGAGGAACCCACAAATGATGAGGGGTACACTAACCCCTTTGTCTATTATGAGATGAAGAGGATCACCCTATCCTAATGGATTATAGGCCCATACCTATTATGATGTTAGGAATGATCCACCTAAAGAAACAATAGCTTGCTAGAACTACAAACAACCAGCACACATATCCTCACGTTATTTATAGAGGCAGGAACAACCAAAGGAGAACAAAGTAGACCAATAGTGCCCTTAATGTGGAATGCATGTATCAGGATTGCCCAAGTTGCAAAACTAGCACTAGCAAGGCAATCATATCCTTAAGGCTCTTCCTATTGAAATGATCAAGGACGAAGATGTCCTTCCCATTCCATATTCTTTATTTTCCCTTCACAAGGTCTCCTCCTTCTTTTTCAACTTTAGAGGGGGGCCCTGCATCTCCACTCTCAGGGGGGGTACCTACTTATCATCATGAAGTTCCTCACCCACCATTTACTCATTGGGGATGGCTATCTTCAAGCGATCATTTCTCCTATTGATACCCAAGATCTTCATATACCACCTAGATCGAGGCCTTGGAGGTTCAACCTTGGTGATGGAAAGGCCTTCAAATTTCTTCCAACATGGACTTGTAGAGCTAGTGGCTTCTCTCCCGAGAGGTGGAGTCAAATTCTATAGTTCAAGCTCTCTATTGTTCCTTACTACAAGTAACGTTTCAAGTGGAAATCTTAGATTGCAAAAATCCTCTACATATTTTCCTTACCTCTCTTCACTCCTCTTTCTTCATCCCTTTTTGGGCCTAAGAGGGAGTGTTGAGAAACCACTTCTTTAGTTATTCACTTAATTTAGGTTTCTGCGAGGTGTCCACCAAGCTTATTCTAAGGCGCACCTTTTTATAGTCCATTAGTAGGTTTTCCAAGTGACCCTGCCCGGCGCTCCTTTGGAACATCACGAGGTTTGTCCCTTAGACCCCACTAAGTCTATATCACAACAAAAGTGTTTAGTCGAACCCACTGGGATTGACCTAAATTTTTGGGTTCCTAAAATCAAACAGTTCTCCTAACAGCCAGCTAGCATCAGTAATTTCAAGTTCCCACTTCCTATAGGATTGCTCGAACTAAAGCGGACTTGCCATTGCACTTGGTTCAAAGAGAATGGGAGACGAAGGGGAGTGCAGTATGTCAACCCTCCTACCCATAAGGCAAAATCCCATTCCGACCCCCTAAAATAATGCAAGTTGGTTCTATCATCTTCCTATTTCTATCATCGATTTAGAAAAGATCCCAGTTAACCAGGATCACCCTACCGTTGGACGGGGACCCGTCAGGGGTTATGCCCACCCGCTTTCCTTTGATGATGGAATCATCTTTAGTTTTTTAATTACCTATAACACATTTATTGGAACATATACAATCAGCTTCCTTAATTGGTCTCTTAAATCATAGGTTCCTTCACGTAATTTATCTCACAAACATGCATACAATTCAAACAACCCTTGAGTAAAATAAATTTCTTTATTATATAGGAAGTTTATTACAATTTTCATCTTTCTGACCCTGCGGAAGATATCCAGAATTCCACGACGATGATATTTTTCCCACCAAGATTCCACCCTTGTAACTAGTATTTAGGGTTCGCAGGATCCCATCCTAATTCATGAAGGGGCTCATCAAATTCTAGGAGTAATGTGGAATTTATTATTAGAAGACAGGCATAGGAACCCACAAAAAGCAAGGGAGTATAAGGGCAGATGAGTGTGAATAGCCCTAGGGGCAGGGGAAACCCTAATCCTAGCTTGACAGAGGCTATATAAACAGCCTATGGGTCACTATCAAGTGTGAGAGAGTGTACCCAAGTTGTACTCTAAGCAACTTAGTAAGCAAGATTTTGTTCTTGTACTTTGAGCTCTCTTCTCCCTCTTGTGCACACATTACAATGCTGCAACTCTGGTTCTCAACATGGTATCAGAGCCATCTCTGATCTCCTCAACTCCCCTCAGCCTCAGCTATCACTAAGTGCACATGAGCCTTTACCTCTTTCATCTTATCCTTCTTTCCTCTATAGCTGCCTGCAACCTACCTCCATTGGAGGACTTGGGGAGGGCAAAGGAGGCCATATCAGCTCCTGGTTCCTTCTGAGGAACTCTTCCACATCTCACGGCGCAACTGCCTATCACCATAGACCGTGGAATAAGGCGCATAGAAGGACGGCATTACGTTCTGAGTCAGAACGGTGCAATACTGGGCAGGCAACTACCTCGTGCTGAAACACGGGTTGTAGGAGGCACATTGATGGCAGCTACCATAGGGCTTTTATAGCCCCCCTAGTGGGCTATCTACCTCTAAGAGGGCTCTAAGAAATTCAACCTCTACTGGCTGCTACAAGCCAAACCCTAACTGTGGGTCTCTGGCAGCCATAGCCAGCAAGCTCTAAGCTTGATATTTTGTCTTTTTTTTTTCACTCTGAGCTTCATTAACAATGATTCTAATCACTGAAGCATATTCTCTAAAGCTTATTCCAGATCTAAAAGTTTTTGGGCATGCTCAATGGGCATCACTAAGTGCATCGGGAAGCTGACTTCCAACCGGGTTTCATTCAAGCATGGCACTAAGCTTGACATTAGTGTTTCTAAACATAATCATTAATCATCCTTTGCTTGCTGGGTGTTCACTAAAATCTAGTGAGTTTTTTATTCCCTTTCGTATATTGTTGTAAGGTTATGTGTACAATTATAAACACATAGACCATCATACACTAGAAGTGTATTGCATACCGTGAGTGACTTTGTCTCAAGTAAACTTGTCAATGAAATCAAAAGGATGAGTGTCATTGTACTCTCCTCAGAATCATCAGCAACAAGCATTGAGATCATAGACCAACCTTGTCCAACACAAGCTTCATCTACTAAGCCATACCACAAGGAGGAGCCTGAAGTCCAGTCTAGGTTTACTTCATTAAAACCTAAAAAGACTATTAAACTTGGAAAGAAGTTTGCACATAAGAAAGGACCACCACAGTCATACTTTGAAATATTACTTTTATATGATTTTCAACCTTTCTCTTCATTGCAACTTTGATTTCAAATTGTCTAATTTGCTTCCGCATTCAATGGAAATTTTGTAAGGGACTAGACACTGCCCTTGTCCTAACAAGAGGTAAGGCCTTCCCAATGACCACAACATATGCTGATGTCCATCCTCAAATTCGAAAGTTGATGGCAAAGATTTCCACCCATGGCAGGTACTTATAAAATACAAAATGATGGAGAGAGGGTATTGGCCTCTCATTCAAGGCAGTAGAGCTGTAAACTTTGCAAATCTAGTTGATATAGAGGATGACCAATGTGCTCAAGCAATCATAATGTTACACTTAGATGAATCCCTGATTCATCATGTTGATCAACTAAACACTGCTAAAGAAAAATGGGATGAGCTTGAAAAGCTCTATGGAGCCACTGGCAAAAATACTAAAATCTTCCTTAAAATTGAATTCTTTAGCTTGGAATATCGATCAGGAGAAGATTTGGGAAAATTCATCTCTCATATGAAGGGACTTATGGCACAGCTTGCCTCTGTATAAGCTCCAATACATGAAGAAGATGCTATTGCTATTCTACTAAAAGCTGTAAAACAAGTATTTCCTACTCTTGCAACCACTCTCACCAACATTCCAGATCCTACATTGGCAAGTACCATTCAATCCTGTTTGGATGAAGAAAAGAGGAACCACAAAGAAAGCAGCAACAGTCAGGCATCTTCAACTTCCCATGATCAAGTATTGGTACATACAGCTCTCACTAGATGTTCTTTCTATAAGAAAAAAGGACATCTTGTAAACAACTACTGGAAGAAGTATCCTGAGAAGATGAAATGTAACAAATGCAAGAAGATAGGGCATATCACTAGTAAATGCCCCAACAATCCTGATATACCCAAAAAATTGGTGGCCAATTATGCCTCTAATCCATCTGAAGATCAACTATTTTAACTCTTTAAATCATCTACCTAAAACAACCTTGTAAGCCTAATTTATAAAGGCATCCCAAGAAGGGGGGGGGGGGGGGGGGGGGGGGGGGACTCTTACATGCTTTGTAATCCAATGCCACCATGGCATTGAGGGGGGGTGTTAGAAGACTGGCATAGGAACCCACAATAAGCAAGGGAGTATAAGGGCAGATGAGTGTGAATAGCCCTAGGGGCAAGGAAAACCCTAACCCTAGCTTGGCGGAGGCTATATAAACAGCCTATGGGTCACTATCAAGTGTGAGAGAGTGTACCCAAGTTGTACTCTAAGCAACTTAGTAAGCAAGATTTTGCTCTTGTACTTTGAGCTCTCTTCTCCCTCTTGTGCACACATTCCAATGCTGCAACTCTGGTTCTCAACATTTACAACTAGAATCCCCCCTGGCACCCACATTTCCTACTACCCGAGGCTATCCCTACGGATAGACCTTTTGCTATAGAGCCGGTCCAAGCCTCTCGAAGCGATAACCATGAGCCCCTTAATGTAGGGTCTCGCATCTAGCTTGCGGGTAGCTTAGCGCAATCTTTCCTTTTATCCTATTTTTCAATGTTTTTAATTAGAGATCTAGATTCTAGCAAACATAAAAAATCATTTTAAACAATGACAATCACACCATCGTATAGTTCACAGCTTCCATAGTCAAGGTAGACCTTATCCTAAGGTAACCTAACATTCTAATGAGGATTCTCCTCCCCATAAAGAAGTGTTGAGTACATCTCTTACAAGATGTTAAGCAAAACATGTATTTCCCATTTGGGGCTAACTTATCCAACATAAGTGAATTTCCTTTAGAAAAAATATTGCGACAATAATTTAAAGAGATGATTTACAAGACCCTTAAATAGACATTCACTTTTCATAACAAGTGTCAATCAACCTTAACCTTGTCACCTTGACAATATATCGAGCTATTTTATTAATCTCAAGTGCACATATAGTCTTTTACTCATTTCGTGCAATATCCTCTTACAACTATTTCCATTATGATCTTACAAATTATAATATTGATTAATCTTACTACAAATCATAGGTAGTATCTTAGGTAAGTTACTCATAAAAATATGTGTGCATTACGTGGGTTCAAAATAAGGTATATTTAAAATACCATTTTTATACAATTTTTACATACAAAAGGGTATAATATAAAGGGGTTATTTATACATTGAATAGAAAAGGGTTAATATGCTTTATTCAGGAAAAATTCACAGATAAGGATATTTATAAATAGGCCTTAAACACAGGTGATGTAGAGGATATACATATAGTAACTTTCCCGAGGGTAGTAGTTAACCATTTATGCATGTATTAATACTCTCTCTATATGAAATTGTTAATTCGTGTAAGTGAAAATTATGGAAGCTATTTTTTTGTACTTAATTCTTATATGGATGTTGTCCATGCAATCTAACAAGTAGATCTTGTACCATTTAATGCAACCGCTAACATTTTATGTAAAAATTTGGCATAAATCTTATTGTTTTATGTGATGAAATAATAATTTAGTAGTGAATAACCTAGTTTGGCATAATGACTTTGGAAATTTCATCTTTTCTCGTGCTCGTCGCACTCGATGTTCTGTTGGTAGTGGCAACTCTAGCAATCTCAAGCACTCCCGTATCTCTAGCAATACCCATATCTCTCTCTCTCGCAGCCTCTTGGAGAGGTATCCTTCTACCTCCCTCTCGCAACCTCTCGAGATCTCCTTGTGCCTCTCTAAACTGCTCCCCATACCTCTTATTTATAGCTAAATTAGAGAAGAAGGGTTGTGGCTAAGAAGAAGAGCTCTTTATGGAGGGGATCTTGGCAAAATCAGCTGAAAGTTCTAAGATGCAATCTTATGCTCAAGTCACAAATCGGATGGTTCCATTGGCTCCGAAAGGGGGGTAAAACCCCAAGTCACCTGATCAGAAATCTTCTAAATCACTCATTCTCCTTGTTTGAAGTGTTGTTTGCTACCTGTAAACTGCAATCGTGACTCGCGTGATTTTGGCAATCCTTTTTTTTGCATTAAATCTCCAAAAATGGCTCAAAAAACCACTTGCTTTTTTATGTGACATCCTATTCTAGATGTTTCCATAGCTTTTTAGGATATTTAAAATAAATAATATCCAAAATATCAAAAATATGCTAGTTTTGTCCAGAAATCTAGTATTTTTGGACCATCCATACTATACACACTAACACTAATGACTAATATGGCTCATAACTCTCGTTCACATGGTAACTTTCGTGATGGGTGGCTACAATCCTTGTCAATGTGAAAAAAATGTCAGGTTACGATCCTTGGTTTTTTTTTTAAGTGTTAGGTAGTTAGTTTTTACTTTAGTTAGTCTTTATTTAGAAACCTTACTAACTTACTAATTGACTAACTAGCTTTTGAACTAACCAACTAACTTTTAATTGCATTGAAGTATTACATATTCGCATTGAAATCCCCAAAAAGGACTAGCATCCTCATTTTGTGCAATTTTTAATGGGTGCCCACATAGTGGTGCACCACCCTAGACTTGCAAAGGCCTATATATAGGCCACCTCTCCTATTATTTACACACTACCATCCCACACATTCATTGCTTTAGTCATTCTCCACCATTCTTGTTCAGTCATTCTGACACCCTTTGCTCTCCTCACACGCCACTAGTACTCATACTCCTATCAGAGGACATTGAAGTTCGTGGTTACCATCCACCATCTCCACTTGGCATTCTACTGTAGTGTTCTACTATCACGTTCTACTATGGTGCTCTATTGCAATGTTCTACTGTCATGTTCTACTACCACGTTCTATTGCAACATTCTACTATTGCATTTTGCAATCTGGCCCACATCTTGGCATTTGAGAACTATGCTTTGCAAATGATGATCTCCTTTCTCTCCTCCGATAGTATCAAAGGATTGTGTTCCACTCCCTCGATAGCTGTCCTTCACCTTCCAATGATTACTTTAATAGCTCACTACCCAGAGAACTATGTTTTTCTTCCTTCATTATGTAAATTTTCCATAGGTGTTGTTGCATAATTGAAACAAGACAGTGCAATAATCTTTAGAGCTTCAGCTCCATTGTATCAACTTATCTTCACATAGCATACTTCAGTGCTTCATCATATTATTCATCTTTATTTTCTAAGTTTCTCTTCTCTCTTTGTTTTTGACATACACACCCTGTGTTTCTCCCCACAAACTCTACTGTCTCTCTAGTTTGTTGCATATTTTGACATGGTATCATTGCATACCTGTTATTCTGACACCCCTCAAATGGCAGCTCAATATCCCCTTTAGAAACCTAAGGGTGGGGGGTTAGGACTAGGAATACTTGGTAAAAGAGGAGCTAGTAAAGGTGGAAGAGGAGCAAAAGGAGGAGGAGAAGGAGGGGGAGGAGTCAGAGACAAAGGAACGATGCCAAGAGATATTATGGAAGAATGTGGAGAAGCTAATGGTAGAGAAGATTCACTAGAAGAAGAACCACCTATAGAAGAATTGCCATCGACAAAAGGATCCAAGGCTGCATCCTCATCTCTATCTTTATTTTCTTTTAGTCATAGAGCTTATATCCCTTCATGATCATATTGTAACCAATGAAGATAGATGTCTTTAACTTGACGTCGAGCTTACCTTGTTTCACCTTATCCCCATGGACATAGGCATCACATCCAAAGATAAGAAAGTGGGAGACTAAAGGCTACTTGTGAAAGAAAGCCAGGTGAGGAGTTGTGTTCTTCAAAGTAGATGTCAAAGACTTGTCATGGATGTGAATTGCAATAGTGACCACCTCACCCCAAAGAGAATGAGGTAGTCCACAATGGACCATCTCTAGCATGGTCTAATTTGCTAATCCAACACACCATTTTGATGGTGTGTTTGAATGGGAGTACTCTATCTAAATCCTAATCTCCTTGCAAAATGTGTCAAAGATCTTAGAGAAAAACTCATTATTATAATCAGCTCGAACATCTCAAACTATGAAAGTAGTTTGCTTTTCAGCAAACACCTTCTAGTCACACAAGTTGAAATACACATTGCTTTTATGTTCCAAAAAAGAGAGCCATATATACCTATTGAAATCATCAATAAGAAACATTAGCTTATTGGCTTTCCGAAGGAAGGTTGTGCCCAAAGGTTTGCATAAGTCACGTGAACTAACTCAAGCAAAACAGATGCCCTCATGGAGGCAACCTATGGATGAGGTTGTCATTGCTGCTTGCCCAAATGGAGCTAGGGCACAAGATATGCGGCAAAAGTCTAGAAGCCCCTCCACCAAAATCTTTCAAGGCATTCCAATGGAATCAATAATCAAGTATCCATAACATGCATGCCAAATTATTCCTGGTTGTGGTGAGAAGACAACACTGTAAGGGCAATGAGCTTGTAGAGTCTATCATCCTAAGTATATATCCATAGCACTACACCTATACATACATCTTCAACGATAATTGTAGCTTGGGTAAAGACCAAGCGAGTCCCTAGAGCTACAGTAAACCATGAATAGATAAGATCAAATCCCAAGTCAAAACATAAAGTGGTGCAGATGTGGATGAAGCAAGTGCAGCATCCTTGACCTTGAACAAATGGATGAAGACTAACATAACTAACTAGGCTACAAGAGTGGTGAGTTGCTCTAGGGTTTGTTGAGTCTGAGAGTTCAAGAGGGCCATTTTCTCAATTTCTATATCAATTTTAGATAGTATCTAGTGATGGTTGGCAACCATGTCATTATGCCTCTGTATGTGACGAAGCTCATGCCGACATAGGGTGTGGTTGAGTATGTTGTAGGGATCCATATCGGGCACTTGCTCATGCATATCAAGCTAGGTTCATCATTCATTGAGGTCCTAGGTCCCTCTAGACCTCCTCATGGGCCTTACTTTTTCCTTTTTGTCCAACCATTTAAATGCAGTCTATAGGACCCGTTGTCAATAATAAATGGGACTTAACTTCTAGTAGGAAACTCTGATCGATGAGACTTTTTTATTCAAATCAAAGGGTAGGAAGCCCTCTCTGAGATGAGCTATTAAGATTTTTGACAAAAAATGATAATAGAATTCTACAATTGGATTTCTATGCCTGTCTCGAAGTGGTTTGCACGCTGTCCATAGTGACCTCAGTGCACAAAAATAGCCATAACTTTTAGACCATAGCTCCGATTGGAGATATTTTTAATTCAAATCAGAGGGGATGAAGCCCTCTTCAAGTGGTTCTATAGGGTTCACTCCCAAGTGCAATACAAAATTTTTTGTAATTGGATTTCTGTGAATGTCCTTGAGTGATTATGACTAAAACATTGCATGTCCGAATTTCCAATTTTAATATATGAATGGCTCATGGACTGAGGGGCCTAAGCATCATCATAAGCAACATCCTAAGCATATTAATCATAATCCCAAGTACATTTTACATATTCATTTGCTCTGTCATCACTGCATAAGTGAACCTGAGTGCCATACATCTCCTTTGACTGCATACATGTCAAGTGTCATACATGGGTACCATGATCATTGAAGGTGTGTCCAAATCCATTTGTTCTATCTTCACTACATAAGTGGATCTTAGTGTCATACATCTCCTTTGATTGCATACTATGACAAATCAGAGTTGGAAGCCCAAGAGTGTGCACAAGAGGGAGAGAGAGAGAGAGCTCAAGTACAAGAAGAAGATCTTGCTTAGTTAGTTGTTCAAGGTACAACTAGTACACTCTCCTCAACTGTGAGGGTGTACTTTAGGCAGTTTATATAGCCTCTGGAGGAGTTAGGGTTAGGGTTTTCCCTTGCTCCCCTATCCTCCAATTCATTTACACCTAGCTACCCTTATCCTCTCCCATATAAGGAGAGTTCACGTGTTTATTTCTCAACACCCCCCTCAATGCCACATGGCATTGGATAAAGCATGATAGGATGTCCCCCCTTAATCCATAATGAGATGCCTTTATAAATCAAGCTACAGAAGATGGTTATAGGTAGAGAGTGTTACAAGACTCAAAAAAGTCGATCATCTATGGATTGGGAGGAAAAATTTGCCACCAATTCCTTAGGTACTTTTGGAACACTGGAACACTTATTGGTGATATGCCTAGTTTTTTTGCATTTATTGCACTTCATTTTGTCATGATATTTCTTATAGAAATTGCTTACAATATGCCCTTTTGTGTGACAGAAGGAGCACTTAGTAGAAGCTGTATGGACTAACGCTTGCTCACGGGAAGTAAATGCTGAAGTCCCTTCATTATGGTTCCTCTTCTCTTCATCTAGACATGATTGGATGGTACTTAACAAGGTTGGGTTCGGGATATTAGTTAGGGTAGTCACAAGAGTTGGAAAGACCTTCACAGACTTCAGAAGGATAGCAATGGCATCTTCATCATGAATTGGTGCTTGAATGGAGGCCAACTGTACCAAAAGCCCCTTCATATGTGAAATAAACTTGCGTAGATCTTCTCCCTATTTATACTCCAAGCTAAAAAACTCAATCTTTAGAAAGATCTTGGAGTTCTTCCCTATAGCGTCGTAGAGCCTTTCAAGCTCATCTCACTTCTCCTTGGGAGTGGAGAGTTGGTCAATATGATGGATTAAAGATTCATCCAAATGAAGCATGATGATGACATGAGCTCTTTTGTCATCTTCTACATCAAGGGGATTGGATGGGTCAATAACTTTGGTCACTTTTATGAAGGGCCAGTAGCCTTGTTCCATCATTTTATATTTTACTGCTAGGAATGGAAATCTTTTCCATTGAACTTGTGAATTTGAGGCCTTACATCTGCATAGACCATGGCCATTATAGGAAGGCCTTACCTATTGCCTTAAAGCAATGGCAGCTCTAGTCCTTTTACAGGTGGCCAAGTACGAACCAAAGAGCACAATTGATAGCCCTACAAATGATAACCAACTTTAAAACTGTAAAGATGAAAAAGGTTGGAAATCATACATATGTAGTATCTCAAGATAAGATTTTGGTTGTCCTATTCTGTGAGCAACCCTTGATTTAAGTTTTACTATTTTCCTAGGTTTCAATGAGGTGAACTTTGACTGGACTTCAGGTTCCTCCCCTCCTTGCGGTTTAGTATACGAGCATTTGGTTGAGCAAGGTCGATTAATGACCTCGACACTTGATGAAGAGTCTGAGGAGATTTCAATCACATCAGTATTCATAGGGCAATAGTATTGATGTTATTAAATGTCTTTTCAATGCTTAGAAGCACTCATCTCAAGATTGAGATGTTTAGGTATTACATTGTCAAGCTTGGTGAGGCACTTGACTTATTACCAGTATTGAAGTCGCGCTTCTCGATGAACTTATGATGTCCCCCGAGTGTTGGAGCTACTCACAGACCAGGAACACACTTCAGAGCATATGCTTCAATGATTAGAATCACTATTAATGATTACAATTTGAAAAATGGGAAAGCTTGAAGCTTTTTGGCTATGGCTGCCAGAAACCCACAGTTAGGTTTTTGCTCATAGCAACCAGCACAGGAGGAATTTCTCCAAACCCTCTTAGAGGGAGATGGCCCATTGGAGGGAGCTAACTAAGCCCCATGATAGCTGCCTCAATCGTGCTCTCTACTGGTTGTGGTCCCAGGCCGCCTGCAAATCTGTGCCAATTTATGTGTTTTCTTCAAAAAATGGCTGCCCAAACTATCCACCAACTGTTGTTATCCATCTTTCAGGCTTTGCTCTAGGGGCATGGGTGTTGATAAAGGGGGAGAAGAGAGTGCCCAAGGAAATACTCAGGTGAGTAACAAGAGAGCAGTAGGAGAGTTTAATGGAGCAGGAGAAGCCAATGTAAATTGCACTACAATTTGCGAGGGCTATCTACAAGCCACAAGGGGCAAGTACTGGCCAATACTTTGCTTGTATCTCAAGCTCAAGGTGCAAGGAGTGAAGTTCTAGTGCTAGTTGATGACTTGGGGCAAGCTAGAGCAAGATCTTGAAGCTTCTTGGGGATGGCAACCATGGCAACTTTTAGGAGAAGAGAGTGAAGGGGGGCTAAAACAAAAAGTAACTAGGGTTTTGCCCTCTTCTAACTCCTCCTAAATCTCCAACTTTAGTCCTGGAACCCCTAAAAGTTGCATGAAAAGGAGTGACGACCTACAAAATTAACCATTTTACCTTCAGATATATTTGAGTCCCTAGCCATAGCTCGTGCTTGCTCCAAAAAGCTATAACTAATTGTGGTCATGCTTGTTGTACTTGTACATGTGACCTAAGTAACTAGGGTTTTCATATTTGAAAAGGAAACTAGATATACAAGAAGAAAAGGAGAAAATGATCAAAGCCTGATGCTCTGATACCACTTGAAATGAAAGAAGCTAAGAGGAGAATGAGATTAAGAGAGAGAAAGACAGGAAAAAGGGGAGAAAGAAGGAAGCCATGGAAGCTTGAGATGAAGGTGAAGAGTCGGTTATTGATAATATATGGATGCCCTAAACTAGGTCTCTTACACCTTATATACCCCGGGCGGTGTGACTGGGTGTCCCGCTCATTACAGCTCTAGAGTTAAGCTAATCCCAAATAGCAACTTAATCCATAATAGAACCAATGTAGGAATTCTCCATTGGACACAATATAGGGATGGATAACAATTGTCCATAAGTTAAAAGTATCAAGTATACACTCCACTTTGCAAGACCAAAGAGAGTAATTTGTGCCATCAAGGTGATCTTTTTTGGGCAAAGATGAAAGGGCAAGCACTTGTATGGACAAGGGCAAAGAATAACCATGCAAAGCCCTGCAGTACAAGCAAGGGGGGAATGAGGCTGCTTTAATCTGCTAGACTTATTATTGAATGATCATGGCTCTAATCATCAACCTTCATGTTGCTCTTCACAACATTTTGACTTGCAATACTACCTGTTTTCAGAAGAATCGATTGACTCCTTGGTGTCATCAAACATATTGAACCAATATTCCATAATTCTTCAAAGAATACACACACACACACACAAAGAACTATTGTGTTGTCTAGCTACCCAAACTAAGGAGTAATCAACTACACCTTGCGAAAGGTAGTTGTAGATGTCCCATGCACTTCATAGAAGGCCCAAACAATGCAAAAGAATTACATTCTTCATGGCAATTCTGCACCAAACAACTAGACTAGGTTTTCCTCTTTGTAGGACCTCTAGGTCCTCTCTTTTGGCAATGATATCATGTGAGTGTGCAAATAGGACATAGACCTAGAGAGAGAATGAAAGAGAGAGGCTACAATGAAAGAAGAGAATGGAAGCAGAAAATATGCACTCAACTCCAAAAGAATGTCTACTATTATATAGATTAATAAGTTCTTGTATGCAATCGAAAGCATCAATGAAAAATATGCACTAAACTCCACATGATGGAAGAAAGCATCGAATGCAAAATCCGGCTGATTGCTGCCTCTAAAGGAGGCCTGAAATGTTAGCCAATTGCTCATCAAGGTGAAGAATAATTAAGAAATGCTGATTGCCAACAAGGAAAGCTAATTGCCCCATCTGGTTAGTGTGAACACAACCTCCAACCAGCTGAGACAGAAATGCACTAAGCTAGAAATAAACCTCAACTACTGAGCGACTAAAATATTCACTGAAAAAGTAATGCACTGAAATGCACATCTAGAATGGAAAACAGTCAAAGCTCCGATGCTCACAACCAAGAGATGATAGGCTGAAACAGAACACGCCGACAAGATAAAGAAGCACATATAGAGGAAGCCCATTCGGCCAGCATCCGACCACTGAAACAGAAATGCATTGAGCTGGAAACAAACCTCAACCAGTACGGACCACACTAAAATACTCATTGAATGTGTAATACGCTAAAATGCACACTCCAGAATGGGCAAAAAACTGTCAAAGCTCTAACCTCTCCGTCAAACTCAGACATAGCTCACAACCAGGAGATGACTGGCTGAAATAGAACAAGCTAACCAGATAATGAGGGTTGTGGCATTGTAGGCTCCAAGTTTGTCAAGCCATTGAACTATGAGCTTTCTTTTAAGGCTATGAGCCTGCAATCCTGACTGAAGCTTTAAAAATGCTCGAGAGACCTCTTAAAATGAGGAAATTTTCGCCTCATCAATATATGAATAGATGATTTCCATGCCGAGCTTTTTGAACCCATCCACAAGGGTTGTGTGGCCAGACATAAAATGGGCTGAGATGCTTTTACGCCGCGGGATCCAGATCAAAATTCATGACTCGAAAACAACCTTCTGGTCAAAGGGTGGAAAGGAAATGGGTGTTCAGGGTGGCCGTGGTAACTCATTGCTACAACAGACCATATGGATGTCTTCAGAGCAATCTAAGAAAATTACAAGAGAGAATATGAGTCTGGCTGATTCTTTTTGGGCCTGCCATGAAGTTAAGCCTCCTTTTTCTGCGCCAAGGTGGTGGGAACAAGAAGGTGCTAACAGGTTCAGCCGGTCCTGTTTGGGGATGTTGGTGATCTAAACTAAGCCTTTGAAGCATATATTCTTTTATAAGGAAATAGATAAATTTACCGCTACTAATAATGAGAAATAGATAAACAATTGCAGGACTGATCCACGGAGGAAAGGGTGTTGTGAATGCAAAACCTGTTTCAAAGTGAATTTGACTTTCATATAGGTGTGCATGTAGAAATCCAAACAGTATCAAGATTCATCTTATGTTGGCCTACACCGGAGTTGAAACCAGAGCATTGCCTTGGGCTTAACTCTTTCCAGCATGGAAACAAATGCTGCTTGGTGATAGAGACAACCTTAATGAGGTATCTGAAAAAGTTTGGAATTCAGAATCTCAGAAATAGCTTTCTGTTTGGACGAGCTAGCCACATGCATACCCCCCCCTGCTAGCCTATGTAATATCATCTTTGCTGATGCAGCTGTTTTGATTAGGAAGATGGCTAAGAAGGATGAGGCTTTGAAGCCGGTGTCTAAGCTTTTTAAGAGAGAGCTAAAGCCTTTCCCCATTGAGGCTGATGTGAATATCTTTTACCGAAGTCAATATAGCACTTGCATTATTAAAAACTCTTTCCAGGATAACACTGGAGCAATCCATTCCATTTGGCATATAACACATGCTTTCTTCCACAAAGGAATAGAGTGCCTGTCATCTCCATCATTTTAGGTAGGAGACTGTTACAAATGCAAGCAAAGTGCCATCACCCTAGCCAAAATAATCTCTACCCAAATGTGTCACCCCCTTCAAGATGACTTAGGAGCATAATCTTACGTCTCACCCATCATGAACAATTTCTGCCAGTGTAACTACGAAATACTCCCAAGAGTCCAAGAGTCTGGCAACCCAATTGGAAAGAGTACTGAAACCAAGCAGAACAATGGTAGAAGTTTTGTAATATCAAATACTCTGTTTGAGGGTATGAAAGCTGATTGTTTCTGCAGAAAAATAATGAGCCATGCGAAATGGGCACACTGTGAGAGATAACCAAACTTCTCCCAAGAGTTCAAAGCAAAATGGGCACACTGGTGAGGGATAACCAAAATTCTGTTGTACATTCAATTCAGAAGAATGTCTTTTGCTCAATACATATACAGATGACCTTGCTTCAAAGCCCAGATTTGATACAAAGACAAGAACTTGATCAATGTCGATAAAGGTACACAGGCTAATCTCCCCTAGCAATCAAAGTGAGATGCCTGTGTTTGTACATTTGATGCAATCAAATGGTCCCAATTGAAAAGAGTACTGCAACCAGGCAGAACAATGGTAGAAGTTTTGTAATGCCAAATACTCTGTTTGAGGGTATCTCCAGAAAGCTAATTGTTTCTGCAGAAAAATAATGAGCCATGCGAAATGGGCACACTGTCAGAGATAACCGAACTTCTCCCAAGAGTTGAAAGCAAAATGGGCACACCGGTGAGGGATAAGCAAAATTCTGATGTACATTCAATTCAGAAGAATGTCTTTTGCTCAATACATACACTGATGACCTTGGTTCAAAGTCCAGATTTGATACAAAGACAAGAACTTGATCAATGTCGATAAAGGTACAAGCTAATCTCCCCCAGCAATCAAAGTAAGATGCCTGTATTTGTACATTTGGTGCAATCAAATGGTCCCAGCTGTTGGCCATGTCTCCGCACCTAAAGATTCAGAGCAAGTCAGTAGAAGTTTAGTCTGGCTTCCTTAAACAGCATCCATCTTTTTAGCTCAGGTTAGTGATTTACCGGAGACCATGGTCCGTGCTTAGGGGACTCCTTGTCCGGTGGGGAATGCTGCACTGCACCACTCTTTTCCTGAGGCCACTCTTCCTGTGCAAGAAACCAAAACAAAACAGATGGGTTTCATCCAAACATCTACAAGGCCTTCAAAAAGCAGAATCAAAATTTACAGTGTGATAACAACAGCAACCAACTCTAGTATATATTACATCTACCCACACTAACTCTTCAAACCAGAAAATTGTTCAAAGTTGGTGTGGTTTGATGTATTGAAGTATATATTAGAATTGGCCACTGCCATTCCTACACTTTACCAATCTTACTTTGCCTTTTCAAGGCCTTGTAGATGTTTGGTCAAATGATTGGCAGTGTACAGCAATATAGGAGACATAACAGTGTAACCTAATATCACTGAACATTTCAAGGATAGTTTCTGAGATTGTTTCTGACATGCATAGATGGATGAATATAAGACATAATCGTAACCTAACAGTATGTACCAAGCTTTGGATCTTGGAAATGTTTTAATGTGCAATGTACGTACTAAAAGACATAATCATACTTTTTACTTACATCTATTATCTCAACACCACAGTTTTCATTAGAATCTTTGTCAGCAACACGTTCTACAGCTTCACCCTCTGCCACTGATGGACTCTGAGGAAGTAGGACTTCCTTGAGCTGCTTGCAATCTGATGCAGTTTCCTGTCCTGCAAGTGATGAGGTCAAGTTGCTTACAATTTTTCTGCCTGATTGCAGCACACCTGGCAGAGCTTTCTTGCCGGGTAGAACATGTCCACGGTTGTTCCCAGTGCTATCTGCTTTATTGTTAGAGGTGACTGAGGCATATTTAGGTAGCCCTTGTGTCACACACAAATGTGATTTTGGAACATTCTCAGAACCACGGAAGTGTTGGGTTGAGGGAACAGCAGTTAGGACACCAGCTTCTTTTGTTTGGGGTCCTACTTCTGTTTGGCTTGGTTTAACTGAACCAATTGGTGGTTTCCCAGAACTATATTGGTAGCTACCAACCCCAGTTGAAATTTTACTTGCCATTGTGCTCCTTCCAGATTGCAAAGCAGCTCCATCATATGGAAAACCGTTAGTCCTTTCTCGCAGAACAGAAAGCTGTGGTGCAGTTGTTGCTCTAGCCTGCATGTACTTTAAATTTCAGCTTCTAAGGCATATGATTCAGTACAAACCATCTCCGAAAGTGCATGATAACAGATCACATAGAATGCATGTACATACCGTGTCAAAAAATCCCAGCTTTGGTGAAGGCATGCGCAATCCAGAAGGTTTCCCCTTGTACAGTGGAGCTTCAGATCCACCAACTGGACATGAACTCTTCAAAGTGAAATCAACCTTTGTTGGGACATATTCATGTACAGGCTGGTCACAGCTGGAAACCTTACAAATCTGAGGACTCGAGGCATCAGATGTAGGCCCCAAGTTCACCTTGCTGTGAATGTTAGCCTCAGCATTCACAGGCCCTTGCAATGTAGAACCCCTGTTTGCCGAAAACCAATTTCTTGGAGACATATCAAGATTGAACTTGTTAGCCAATTTTTCTAACTGGTGATGAGACCTGTTCTGTGTACTGGCAGGCTCTTGGTAATTGGCTCCATTATTTGGACCAGGGTCCACAACAGTTACAACCGGTGACCTTCCGAATCTTTCAAAGGAAGACTGTGAATAACAACGAGTCACCTTGGCAGAATCAGCAGGACCTGCACCCAACGAGCTAGATTTGACTGGCACATTTCCAGTCTGAAGTCCACTGCTGCGACCTGAGATGCAGCAACCAATCAAAATGCTTAAAGAAAAAAAATAACGTTTTGCCCCACACTATCAGCAAATTCTTAGACAGCAAAAAAATGTGAATCCTGAATGCAGACGACCAGGTCAAATGCTACACCAGATCAAAAACATCAGAAAAACCAGCAGGATGATGCAATTGTACATAGAATATAAATCACAAAGCCAATACAGAAGGCTTGTCTGAGAGTATCAAACCTGACAGGACCATTCCGAGTTTATCCTTCATTCTCTTTGACACAGAAGAAATAGTACTGGAAAAGCTGTGTGTCTCTTTGAGCTGTACAGGCTGAAGCTTTGGGTTCATTGTACGTTCTGCAAAGGAGAAAACTGGACATAAGAGAAACTGAAGACGACCAAATCATACATCGAGAGAACACTTAAACTTGAACATACGTTATGAGGCTTTCTAGTTTTAATAGAAGAATGACATTATCTGGAGAGGTATTAGGCAAATTCTAGACACCAGGTTTTCTTTAGTATCTGAGTTGGACTGACATGAAGGTTTGCAATTTGGTGATGTAGCCACGACAAAAGGCTTATGAAGGGTTAGTAACTTAGTTGATAAATGTCTCAGTTCATAGCTATTATCACAACTCAACAGAAAATTCAATCCTTATTTCACCTTTGATAAATAAACAATTATTCTTCTTCAGTTCACCTTTGAGAATGATAGATATTTGAATGAATATGAAAAACCAAGCAAGACACATTTACTACTACTTGATCTCCATTTATTTGTTTT